>NC_080691.1:82053730-82332731 GCF_030445035.2 Dasypus novemcinctus | reverse complement strand
CGATGCCTCAACCCTTGCCATGGCCGCTGCCTGGTCCTTCTACCCCAGCTGCTGCTGGGAAGCACGTCACCTCCTCCAGGCAGCCTTCCCGGATCCCCCAAACTGGGATCTTCCCCTTTCTATCAGCCCTGCCTGTGGGACGGGCTCCTGGCTACTGGCGCGTGCTGGGCCCTGGGTCCCCTCTGCCTGCCCCCCCGGGGCTCTCTGTAGAAACCCCGGCTCTTGACTTCTCCAACGCCACCTAGTGCTGCTGCAGAACCAGAGGGAGAGCCCTGCAGGAGTCACACCCACTGCCAGGTGGGAGGAAACATGGGTAGCCCGAGTCCATCTTCAGGTTTTAAAAAAGCACCCAACGCCAGAGTGTGGCGCTGTCCCCGGGGGTGGGATCTGGGTGGGAAACGGGGTCTGGGACTTCCCCTTCCATACAGTGGCATTCTCCATGACCAACGCACGTGGCCCTCGTGATAAAAACTAACCGCCGCTTCATTACCAAAAGCTTGCCAAGTACGGGGCGTGAATAACGGGCCCCCGTCGCCCCGACTTGGAGCGGCAGCTGTTCAAAGAGGCTGGGTGTCTGCTCCCTCTAGACTTTTCCGGGCAGTGCTTCCCAGGCTCGAGACCACCTGGCACACATGAGTGTGAAGCCCTTGCCACGTGGTGGCGGGTCGTGAGCTTCTCTGCGCCATAAAAACGGTTCATGGCTGATGAGTCAGGAGGGCAGGCTGGGGGCTCCCTGTTTATTAGCCTTGGCCCTCGGCACACAGTAGGCGCTTAGCAGATGCAGCTGAATAAGGTGCGGCTGGCTGCCACCCACTGCCCTTTCCAGCCTGGGCTCGGTGCTCACTCTGGCTGAGAGGGTCTCTGTACACAGCAGGGAACTCGGTGTCCCTTGGAGGGACCCCTAGCAGGGGGCTCCCTGGGCCGGGGGCTCGGGATAAAGGCCGAACGGCGCCAGTGCAGGCTGAACCGCGCCCGCCCGAGAGTCAGGCCGAAGCCCGCAGCCCAGGTCCCGAGCCGGGGCCTCAGGTGGAGACGGGCTGGCAGCAGGTGGAAGCCGGAGCGCTCAGGGGAGGCCGCGCCTGGCCGGGGGGTCTCGGGCACCCACCTGTAGGACTGCAGGATGTCGATGATGCCGATGTGCAGCAGCAGGCGCTCCCCGCGGCCGTTCACGGCAGGAATCCCACCCATCCTGGGGGAGAGGGGCCGGTCAGTGCCTGCTGGGGGCTCAGCCTGCACCTGGCCCCCCAGGACTGGAGGCCCGGACCGTGGGGCCGAGTGAAGGTTCCAGAACTCAAGGGGAGCAGCCAGGGGCTGAAGGAGCCAGCAGTCCGAGGCTCCGAGCATCCTCTGGGGGCTCCCCGTGGCTCCCCGCCTGTCAGTTGGGACCCCAGCGTGGGGGGCTCCGAGGCCCGGGCACGCACATGCACGCACGTGCACACACGCAGGCACATACGCACGCGTGCCCGTGTACACACGCCCAGCAGGCAACGAGGGGGCTCCGGGCGCCATCGGGGGTTAACCGCATCCTCGGCACCAGGGCTCGGCCCTGGGTGGGCGGTTAGTGGGTCACACGCTGCGGCAGCTGCCCGGGAGACCCCCACCCCGCCGCGCGGGCGCAGGCCTCACTGCACGCCATGCTCTGAGCTCACCTGCTCCCCCGGCCTCGCCCCGCCACGCCCTGCGCAGACCCTACGAATGCCAGGACAGAATGAGGGCAGGGCCCGACCACGTGCCCGTGCCCTCTGTGTTGGCGTTCAAGGTGACCCAGGCCCGAGGGCTCGGCCCACCACCACCCGCCGCTGAGCTTCCCGGAAAGGGGCCCCCTCTCCAAGCTCGTTCTCGTGTAGAAGAGGGGTTGATGCCTCTCCCTCCAAGGCGCCCGGAGGGAACAAACGGACCAGGCCACATGCAAGCTGCAGCCGGCATCCGGGGCTGCTGTGATGGCACCTAAGGCAGAGGGTCCACCCAGGGCGACCGGGCCACACAGGAGACACGGGTGCTGTCTGGGGGCTGAGTGCCGGCGGTGCTCCTTGCATCAGGCAGGGGGAGCCCTGGGGGCTGCTCAGCACCCCACAGTGCCGAGGCCCCGCCCAGAACAACCAGCCCCCCGTCAGCAGGGCCAGGTGGGAACCCCCCGCGTCTGTCCCAAGGTGGGAAAACCCCGCGTCCATCTCCGAGGTGGGAAACCCTCCTGATCAGTCCCCCGAGGTGGGAAATGCCCCGAAACGTCTACCGAGACGGGAAAACTCTGCGTCCATCTCCAAGGTGGGAAACCCCCAGCGTCTGTCTCCAAGGTGGGAAACGCCCCGAGCCCGTCCCTGAGGTGGGAAAACTATGTCCGTCTCCGAGGTGGGAAACCCCCACGTCTGTCCCCCGAGGTGGGAAACCCCCCGCATCCATCTCCTGAGGTGGGAAACCTCCCGAGCCCATCTCCAAGGTGGGAAGCTTCCTGGGCCATCTCGAGGTGGGAGAACCCTATGTCCATCTCCTGAGGTGGGAGAACCCCGTGTCCATCTCCTGAGGTGGGAAAACCCCCACATCTGTCTTCTGAGGTGGGAAACCCCCGTGCCCGTCCCTGAGGTGGGAGACCCCCGTGCTCGTCCCTGAGGTGGGAAACCCTGAGCCCTGTCTCCCGAGGTGGGAAAACTATGTCCGTCTCCGAGGTGGGAAACCCCCACGTCTGTCCCCCGAGGTGGGAAACCCCCCGCATCCATCTCCTGAGGTGGGAAACCTCCCGAGCCCATCTCCAAGGTGGGAAGCTTCCTGGGCCATCTCGAGGTGGGAGAACCCCATGTCCATCTCCTGAGGTGGGAGAACCCCGTGTCCATCTCCTGAGGTGGGAAAACCCCCACATCTGTCTTCTGAGGTGGGAAACCCCCGTGCCCGTCCCTGAGGTGGGAGACCCCCGTGCTCGTCCCTGAGGTGGGAAACCCTGAGCCCTGTCTCCCGAGGTGGGAAAACTATGTCCGTCTCCGAGGTGGGAAACCCCCACGTCTGTCCCCCGAGGTGGGAAACCCCCCGCATCCATCTCCTGAGGTGGGAAACCTCCCGAGCCCATCTCCAAGGTGGGAAGCTTCCTGGGCCATCTCGAGGTGGGAGAACCCCATGTCCATCTCCTGAGGTGGGAGAACCCCGTGTCCATCTCCTGAGGTGGGAAAACCCCCACATCTGTCTTCTGAGGTGGGAAACCCCCGTGCCCGTCCCTGAGGTGGGAGACCGCTGTGCCCGTCCCTGAGGTGGAAACCCTGAGCCCTGTCTCCCGAGGTGGGATACCCCTGTGTCCATCTCCGAGGTGGGATACTCCTGTGTCCATCTCCAAGGTGGGAAACCCCCGTGCCCGTCCCTGAGGTGGGAGACCCCCGTGCCCGTCCCTGAGGTGGGAAACCCCCGTGCCCGTCCCTGAGGTGGGAAACCCTGAGCCCTGTCTCCCGAGGTGGGATACCCCTGTGTCCATCTCCGAGGTGGGATACCCCTGTGTCCATCTCCAAGGTGGGAAACCCCCGTGCCTGTCTCTGAGGTGGGAAACCCCCGTGCCCGTCCCTGAGGTGGGAGACCCCCGTGCCTGTCCCCAGGGTGGGACCCCTCCTGGTCTGTCTCCCTGACTGAGCCTCCAGCCCCAGAGGGGGGATCTCTTGGCTGATTGTCCATCTTGAAGGTGAAAGCTCGACCAAAACCATCCTCCCTCTTAATTCTAACTTATCTTGGCGTCTTTTATCCCAGCAAAGTTTTATCTCTGTGGATGCAGATCTCTCCACCCTGCCCTGCCGCCGGCTGGCTTTTCTGTCTTGCTGAAAGAAGCTTCGCCTCACTCCCAGATCCCTCGGGCCCCTCCTGTCCTCGCTGGTCTTTGGAGCTTTGCTCTGCAGCCTGTTCTGGGGCCGCCTCGGCTCACTCCCGGGCCCTCGGGACAGCCCCCGGGGGGGCCTGTTTCCCAAGGAGTGGCCCCCGGGCACAGGGAGGTGCCTGGGGTCTGCCGGGCCCCCTCGCCTGTCTGCTCCTGCTGTGGCACCCCCTCTTCCCCGCGGGGTGAAGGGAGAGCGCGGGGCCGCGAAGGCAGCCGCGGGGAGGGCCCCCCTGCAGGGGGCAGGGGGGCAGCAGGCTGGCCCGGCCCGGGCCCACCCGTAGGCGTCTCCCCCCGAGGGCCCCCTCCCCGCGGCACCCACGTGTCGTCCGTCTCGATGGCCTCGCCGCGCGCCGCGCCGCCCTGGATGGACTCCATGGCCGTGGAGTAGAGCGCCTTCTGGCCCAGGGGCCGCTTCTCGTCGGCGCAGCTGTGCGCGCCCTCGGCCTGCCGCTCGCGCTCCTGCTGGTCCATGTTGTGCACGCCGAGCAGCAGGCTGTAGTCCATGATCTTGAAGCTCTCCAGCACCTGCGGGCCGCGCCGTCAGGGGCCGGCCCCGCCCCGGCCCCGCCCCGCCCCGGCCACGCCCCCAGCCTCGGGGGGGGCCCCCCTCCCCGCCCGGCCCCGCCCCGGCCACGCCCCCAGCCTCGGGCCCCCCTCCCCGCCCCGCCCCGGCCACGCCCCCAGCCTCGGGGCCCCCCCTCCGGCCCCGCCCCGCCCCCAGCCTCGGCCCCGCCCCCAGCCTCGGCCCCGCCCCCCGGCCTCGGGGCCCCCCCCCCGCCACGCCCCCGACCCCGCCCCCTAGCGGGGACGGCGTCTCGGGCCCGGGGCGCGGGTGGCGCCCCCCGGCGAGGAGCTGGGGGCTCTGACTGCCGCCCCCCAGCCCCGCAGCGGGCCACCCCCGCCTGCCCAGGCTCCAGGGAAGCCCTGTTTGGCGCGTCCAGGCGGCTTTCTGGGGTGTCAGTTTCTCAAGGGGGTGGGCGGGGTGAGGCGGCCTTGGCGCCCACGGCCCCCGGCTGGGGACTGCCGGCTGGGGACCCCCTCGCTGAGCCCCTTTCCCCATCTCTGAAGTGGGCGAAATCAGACCTCCTGGGCTGCCGTGGATGAAACGAGCCGACACGGAGGGGGCCGAGCCCCCCAGGACAGACCCCGCCCCAGGACCACCCGCAGGCCGGGCTGCACAACCGTGCCCCCGGCAGGTGGGGAAACCGAGGCACCGAGAGGGAGGGCTGGGCCCCCTGGCTGAACGTGGCAGAGCCGGGCTTGTGCCCCGGGCCACCTGGTGCCGGGCTGCGGGACTGTCGCCGTGGCGCCAGGACGTGACACCACGCCGGGGTCTCTTCTCGGGGGTCCCTCTGCCAGTTGCCTCGGGGGGCAGGGCAAGGCCAGCCTTTCTGTCCCGGCCACGAAGTGCAAATGGCGGCAGTGGCCCCCGCGAGGCACAGTGCTCCCCCCGGAGGCCCTTCCCCGTGCAGGACCACGGAAGGCGTGGCTCCCCTGCCTGGGCTTTCACTCTTCACCTGCAGGGGTGCCCTGCGCTAGGACCGCTGGGTAAGCCGGTGCCGCGGCCACGCCTGGGGCTGGCTGGGCTGGGTGGCGGCCTGTGGCCCAGGGGTGCCATGCCCTCCCCCCCGCCCCCAGCTGGCAGGGATCCCCCTCCCCACCCCTCTGCTGGCCCCTGGCGCGGGGTCAGGGGTCTGCTCCGGCCTTGGGCTCCTCCTCCCTGCCCCTCTGCTGGCCCCTGGCACAGGGTCAGAAGAGGTCTGCTCCGGCCTCGGGCTCCTCCTCCCTGCCCCTCTGCTGGGCCCTGGCACAGGGTCAGAGGTCTGCTCCGGCCTCGGGCTCCTCCTCCCTGCCCCTCTGCTGGGCCCTGGCGCGGGGTCAGGGGTCCGCTCCGGCCGCGGGCTCCTCCTCACCAGGCAGTCGCGCTGCAGCGTCTTGACAAGGGCAGAGAAGGTGTCAGCGTCGAGCAGGAGGCCCTCGGGCATGTCCTGCATGAAGTCCAGGTCCTTGTAGGTGGGGATGCTCTTCTCCTTCTCCTTCTTGCTGGCGCGCCGCTTGTAGGTGGAGCCCTTGAGGTCGAACTTGAGGTGCATCCTGACGGCGCGCGGCAGCACGTTGTTCATGACCACCACGCGGATGTTCTTGCCGCCCGACTGCACGCAGTACAGCCCGTAGAACTTGGGCAGCAGCGTCCGTGGGTTCTGGTTGAGGTTCTGGGGGGGCGCGGCTGGGGGTGAGGCGCCAGCCCCGCCTCGGCGCCCGGAGCCCCCACCCCGCCCCCCTGCCCTCCCCCTGCAGGCCTCAGGCCAAGGTCGGCCCCGCGGGAAGCTCCCGACCCCCAATCCCGCTCTGCACCCCTGGCTTGGGGTGGGCCACGGCGCCCCCTTGGATGCGGGGCCCCCCTGCCGTGCACCCGGCTCTGGCTGCCCCACAGGGCCAACCCCTGTGAGCGGTCGGGACCCGCCAGCCCGGGCACCCACCCACGAGGGCCGGCTCCCGAGCGCCAGGCCGTGGTCGCGGCCCCCGTGCCCACTGGACGGGCACTCGCGACGGCAGGCCCAGTGCAGGCTGAGGCAGCTGCACGCCCTCCGCGGGGGCACGGGGCCCCCCTGCCGTCCAGCAGCACCCCGGCTCGGCGGGTGCGCCAAGCGGCCCCGGGCTGGGGGGCCCACCGGGGCCCCAGATATGGCTTTATTGTTGGGTTGCGGGCAGCCGCCAGGCTGAGAGCCGGTTTTTATATGTGGGGAGTTGAAAAAAGAAAAGCCAACAAAAACCAATAGTTGGCAGCACGTGAGGCTGGAAGGGGACTCAAATGTTGGGGTCCACAAACACAGCCCCCCGGAACGCCGCCCGCTGGCCTGCGCGTGCCGCCGGGCTGCGCCTCTCGGAGCAGAGCCGCGTTGCCGACACGGCCCGGCCTGCGGGGCTCAACCAGCGTCTCGGACCCGGGCCCCTGCAGGGGCCGTTTGCTGAGCCTGGACCTCGGGCCCCCGGGAGGCCCATCTCAGCGCCCATCACAGCGGACACCCCGAAAGGGAAACCGAGTCACGGCAGAGCTGCCCGGAGGGGCCGGGCAGGGGTCCTCGGGGCTGTTCTCATGCCCGTCCTTCATCTGGCGCAGGTGGCAAGCCCCTCGAGGGTCCCGCTGCCCCCGCCCCTGGGGCAACGTGTCCTCGGCGGGCGACCCAGCACCCAGTGGCGAGGTGGGGCGGAGGGGAACCACGCGGCGCGGCGGAGGGGGGAAGGGTACGGAGCCCACACTGGACGGGGGTGCGACGGAGGGGCGTGCGGGGCCAGGCGACAGAGCCCCAAGCGGGGCACGGGGCGCCTGCCCGCCCTCCCCGCCGGGACCCGGGGGCACCCACCATGTAGTAGCCGGGGAGCAGCTTCTGCAGGAACTCCGCCTCTTTGTGCATCACCGTCTTGATGATGAACTCGTCGTCGCTGGTGACGTAGAAGAGGGAGCCGCTGGCCCCCGGGTTGGAGAGCTCGATCAGCGGCTCGTTGCACAGGGAGTACTGGAAAGCGGCAGGACAGGCCGGTGAGCGGGCGAGGGGCGCACGCACACACGCGCTGGCCTCTGGGCTGCGACGGGCCCGGGCACCGGCGGCTACTGGCTCCCGTCTCCAGACGAGGAAGCGGCAGCTCAGAGAGCCACCACTGCCAGTTGCAGCCCACTACGACTCTGCGCAGCTTCCCTTGCAGCTAGAGGAGTCCGTGGAGCGCAGCGCTGCCCAACAGGTCATAAGTGGAAGCTTAAGAGGGCGGCAAGGAGCTGCTGTACTTCCTTTTTTGTCCTCCTCTCTTTCCCAACTATTTCCTGCCTGGAACACTGACGTGATAGCTGGAACTCCAGCAGCTGCGCTAGACCCCGAGGCGACCTTCGGGATGGAAGCCACATGCTGAGGACAGCACAGCGGGGAGGGAAGTTAGTGGGTCTCTGATGAGCAGCCCCCACCTGGCCCCGGCACCCCCCCTCCCTTCCCCACTGACACTTGCATTTTACCCAAGGGTTTACCGTCATCTCCCTGCACACCCCCCGCCTCCCTGCCTTTAGCCGGCAACTTCCACAGAGGGAGGGGCCCCACGGGACTTGTTCACTGCGGGGTCCCGGCACCCCCCACAGGGCCGGAACACAGCAGGTGCTCGATCAACGCTTGCTCAGCAAACAAGGGAGATGCAGGGCCGGGGGCTTTTGGCTAATGGGTCAGTAAAGGACTTTCTGGGGTTGGGCCGCTGGGTGAGGTCTTTGCCCCTCCCTCCTCCGTGCCCACCCCCCGTCCTAAGTGATCGCCGATGGCATACACAGAGGCGGCCACGGCGGCCCCCCGGGCTGAGGAGGCCGGGCCCCGCGGGGCACGCGCTGAGTAAGCCCCTGCTGAATGGGCTCGAGGCTACGTGGGTCGCTGGCGGGAGGGAGGGGGCCGGGCCGGGGGCCTCCGGGAGAAGCCCCCCGTGGTGAGGCAGCCGGGCCGAGGGTGAGGCAGCATCGGGGCGAGCGGGTGGCCTCCTGCCTTGCCCATGGGCTCCCTCTGGCCGCTGGGTGGAGGGTGGCTGGGGGCACCCACGAAAGTGAGAAGTGGCCAGATTCCGGCACGTTCCGAGGCCCCGGTCGACGGGACCTGCGGCTGCGTGGGCTGTGGGGCATGGCGGCCGCGACTCGGGGGCAGGGGAGGTCTGGTGGCCACCGCCCGCTCTGGACATCTGTCTGTCCCTCCTCCGCCCACGCCCTCCCCCCCCTCGCCCCTGGGAGCAGAGCGCAGGGGAGGCCCTGCAGGGCCACCAGCCTCCGGGCGCAGGGCCCCTGGCCCAGCCAAGCCGGCAGCCCGAGTGTCCCCGGGGGCGCGGGCCCCAGCGCCCCCGGGCGGGTTCTGGGGCGCTGAGCGCAAATAGCAGCAGGATGGAGGGACGGGTCTGTCCACGAGAACCCGCGACCTCCTTCCTCTTGAGGAACGAGGAGGGAAGTTTCTGGAAGCAAACCGCTAACGGCTGGGATGGTGCTGTGGGCCTCGGGCCTCCCAGGCCCACCGGGGGTGACATGGGGCCTTCTGGGCGCTGCAGAAATCTCCATGGACGTGGCCAGGCGACCGGCGGGACAGGACACGGGGAGACGCCCCCCCGGAGTCCCTCTTTGGCCAGGGAGGGCGGTGCGCGGCCGAGGGTGGGCAGCCCCCCACCCAGCGCCAGCCGTGCGCGTCTCCAGGTCTGTGCCCGCCTCCGCGCGGGCCTCTCCTCGGGGCGCGATGCACCCCCAAAACCCAGGCTCCTAAACGTGAACCGCGCCTGTGAGGCGAGCCCGCTTCCAGGAGGCCTTGCTGAGTCGACTGCCATCAAAGTGAGTCTTAGCCCTATTCCGGGGGCCCCGGAGGGTAGCTTGGGGGGCAGCCAGGAGCTGGGAATCGGTCAGTGGAGCCGGAGAACAGAGAGGGCGCCCACCGAGGGCCACGGGAGCCCAGCGCCCAGGTGCACCGGCTGCTGGCCCCGGAACGACACCATCTCCAGGAAAAAAGCGTCGCCCTGTGGCACCCCGATTTAGCTCGTTTCCCAGCCTCAAAACCGCAAGCTAACGAATTCCCGCCGTTTACGCCAACCCGGCTCAGTGTTCGCTGGAGCCTGGGGCTCGGGTCCCAGCTGGCGGGCAGCCATGGGAAGCGTGGGCTCTGGGGGCAGCGCGGTGCGGGGGCATGAGGACGGGGACCAGGGCGGCCCAGGCGGCCCGGCCTGGGGGACTGCCCCCACCCCCCAGGAGGCAGCACGAGAGGCGGGGGCTGCTGACGCCCCGGGCGCCTGGATCAAGCCGCGCCTGAAGCCCCATTCAGGGCAGCTCGTGCCCGCCCCGGGGAGGGCCCGGCCGAGGGCAGAGGCCACACGGCTGCACGCCGACCCCAAGCCGGGCCCCGTCTGCAGCTCGCTCGCTCCTCCCATCAGCTCCAGGAGGAGCTGTGCTGTGACCGCCCCTGCCTGACAGAGGGGGAAACTGAGGCACAGAGAGGTAAAGCAACTCGTGTCGGGCCACGTGGCTTGTGTTTCCTGGGCAACACGGGCAAGAGAAGGAGTGACTGTGAGAGAGGAAGAGGCACAGGCCCCGGGCTCCGTCTCTCTGGGTGGCAGGGCCCCTAGGAGCTCCTCGATGTGGGGGGCTCCTTTCCCATGAGGCCGCAGGAGCCGCCACCACAGGGGCAAGGGCTGGAGCTGGAGGCAGCGTGGGCCGGCCGGCCCCCCGCAGCCAGGAGCGTCCCCAGGCGCGGCGGTGCGCAGCCCCTGCCCGCCCTCCGCAGCACCCCGGGGAGGCCAGGGCGCCCCTGCCCTCACTGGCCAGAGCAGGTCTTGGCGAGGGGTGCCACGACGCCCGGGCACCCGCCCTCGGGGTCAGCCGCGTCCCCGGCGGAGGCGATACTGCTTGTCTCTGGGAGAACGCTGACTGGGTCACGGGGACGACGACCCGGGCGTGAGCCCTCATCAAAGCTCACCACACACACGAGGAAAGAGGCACCATGAGGGAGAGGGGCGGGTTCTGTCCTGGCAGATGTCACCAGCACGACGTGTGGAAGGGTCGTGACGGCGTTCTAGGGGTTTTACGCTTTCCCCAGTACAAGGCTAGGAAACCACGAGGGGGCAGATTTCTCACGGGGTCTCCAGGCTCAGAGAGGTGGAGAATGCGCCGAGGAACTTGAGGACGCGGCGGGGCGGGAGTCCACGGGGACGTCTCGCTGGGGCTCCCGGGAGGCCGGGAGCGGCTGGCTGGGTCGCAGGGCAGGGCTGGGACGGCGGGGTCCCTCGGCTCACCCCGTGACGCCCGCTCCCCGGCGCCTGTGTCCCTCCTGGATAAGTAACCTCTGGTTACGTTACAAGAGACTGTCGTCTCTTCTGCCAACGAGCAGCCGGTGAGCCCGGGGGCCGGGCCAGCGAGGCCGACAGCCTGGAAGCCGAGCCGGCCCGGCCGAGCCTCGGGGGACCCCAGCCCTGGCCCACGCCGTGGCTGCATCCCCGGGGGCCCTGAGCGCTGGCTCAGCCGCACCCAAGCGTCAGACCTCCTGGAGCCATGAGACGGTAAGCGTGCGCCGCGAAGCACGGCTGTTATGCGGCGGTCGCTGACAGGTACACCCACCAAGTAATCATCCGGCCGGATCCCGAAGAGCTCCCGGAAGTAGCGGAAGGCGACGGGCGCGTAGGTCTTGAACCTGAAGTCCTGGAAGTGGTGGGCGGGGGTGAGGTTGCTGCCTTCGCTGCGGAGAGAAGCCGCGGGAGGCCGTGAGGGCCGGGGCCGGCCAGAGCCCCCTCCCTCCCCCGGCCCCGGGCCCAGGACAGCGCCCCCTCAAAGCGCCCAGTCCCCCAGCAACGTGGGGCTCCTGACGGGACGAAGAGGCCGGGGCCAGTCTCGGGCCGCACCCCGATAACCGTGCACCCCTTCTTCCGTGAGCACTGGGAGCTCAAAATGGCGGCCGGGCATGTGGCCGCCCCGGGTAAGGTGGCTTCCCAGCCCCTCTGGCAGCTAGGTGGGGTCACGTGACCGCGTTCCAACAAGGAGGGGGGAGCCGAGCAGGAGGGACACGTGCTCTTGCCCGGTTGTCCTCTTCAAGGCAAGAGGTACGTGCGCCCCTCCTCTTATTCTCTGATGTTGTTGGAATGCAGATGTGATGGCTGGAGCTTGAGCAGCCCCCTGGGACCACTGCTCGGAGAAACCCAGGCTGGCATTGTGCAGCCACCTCATCGGCCCTGGGCTACCTATCGGACTTACTTGAGGGGAAAAAGATAACGTCTACTGTACCGAGTCTGATTCAGAGGAAAACTAAGATCCAGACAGAAAACAGGAAGGGCTGGGGCCCTGATCGGACAGCAGGGAGCCCGCAGGCGGGCGAGGGGGCTTGCGTCGGAGGCGCCACGCCGGCTGCGCGGGCCTACCTGGGGAAGAAGATGCTCTCCACCACGTAGAAGTCCTGCATGAGCACATCGCGCTCGGGCTTGGAGCTGAGGTTGCCCACGGTGTAGCCGATGCCCAGCTGGATGGCCCCCTTCAGCGTGGACGAGGTGGTCTGCGGAGGCCCCGTGCGTCAAGGCCTGCGGCCAGCGCCCCCCGCCCACCCGCGGCCCCCGGGGCTGAGAGGCCCCCCAGGACCAGGGGCGTAGGGCAGGCGGGGGCGGGCGGGAAGCCTGAAGCTAAGGCCCGGTGGCCCCGCGACACCTGCCGTGTGCCCGTCGCCCGCCCCAGAACCTTCCGGAACCGTCACCCTCTCAGAGCTGCCGAGCAGAGGAGGGAACCAGCCCAGAAGGCGAAGGCGCTCGCCCCCGGGGGAAAGGGAGATGCAAAGCGCAGCGAGACCCCGCTTCACGCCCCCTGGGACAGCTGGAATCATAGACTACGACCGCCGTGCTGGCAAGGACGGGGGAATCGAAACCGTCCCACTGCTGGTGGGAATGTGCGCCGGGGCGGCCGCTTCGGGGGCGAGCCTGCCCGTTCCCCTAAAGGTCAGGGCTTGCCAGGGCCTGGGGAGCGGCCGTAATGGGGGCAGGGCTTCTTTGGGGGACGATGAGAACATTCTGGAATCTGATAGTGGCGATGGCTGCACGACTCCGGATGTAAACTACAGAGCCCCCCCTGAAAAGAGGGGGCTGTCTGACAGTAAAGCTGTTACGGCGAAATAAAACGCACCTGCGGGGGCACAAACGGCTCCGCGGCCCTCGCCAGGCCCAGAACCTTCCGAGGGGAGGGGTGAGGGGGCTCTCATCTCCCGCTCTCTCAAGGAAGCACCAGGGCTCAGGGAGGCCAGGGCTTGTCCAAGGTCACAGGCAATCCCCGAGCCAGGCTGAGCTTGGAGAGAGGCTTGCTCGCGGCCTGGGGTGACAGGGTGCAGCAGGGACTGCTCCCCTCCCCCGCCATCCCGCATAGGCCATCGCCTCCCCCAGGCGTGGCTGTGGTGTCCCAGCTGTGAATGGACTCTGTGTGCGTGTGTGGAGGAGAGACACTTCAGAGTGCAAATGGGCTCCTACAATACCGCTGGAGCCCCGTGGCCCCTGCCCATCGTGCCCCCCCCCCCCGCAGCGGTGCTAGACGAAGAACACGTGGCGAACCTTCTTGTAGGTGGTTTCGCCCGAGGCATCCACGCCTCGATGGCCCAACTTTTTCCCGTGGCCGGGACCTGGCTGCCCAGTCATCGACGGCGCCTAGGAAACAGGAAACAGGAAGCGTTAAAAAGGAGACGGGCAAGGAGGACGTCGCCTCTGGGCGTCCTGATGAGGAAGGGGCTTCATCACCGAGCTCCAGAGGGCCCAGGCGCGGTGGGGCCAGGAGTGCAGGCTCCAGGGGCGCAGTGGGGGGGCCGGGACACCCCAGGGGGCTGTGGGCCTGCCAGCGTCCCGCGTGGAAAATCCAGAAAGCCGACCCCTGGGTCAGCGCCCGCCTCCTGGAGAGGAGGCCCGCCCGCCGCCCTCCCCGCTGGTGCTGCTGCTCTCCGGGGTGGGGCGCCCTGGGCGCTGTGGGGTGCTGAGCGGCTCCCCAGCCCCTCACCTCCATCGGGACCAACGCCGAGGTCCCCAGTAGCCACCAAGGGCCCCCTACAGCCCCCTCTGTGCAATGAGCCCGCTGCTCCCCACGCGGGGGTGAACGCTGTGGGGGGCCCAGGAAGGACGGGGCTGGGGGCGCCGCTCAAGAAGCGCCTGCTGCACGCGGGGCCCGCGCGGCCTCCTCGCCCCCAGCCTGTTCCGCCACCTTGAGCCTCGCAGCCCCCTCCGGGGCGCCCCTGGGTCCCAGGAGTGCTCTGCCAGCTCCAGCGTGCTCCCCGCAGTGGCCACCAGGGGGCGCGCTCTCCCCAGGGCCCCCCACCTCGCCCTGCACCCCCTCCTTCGCTGGCCCCCCACCATGCCCTCAGGGCCTGCCCCACTGCCCTGCCAGCCAGGCCACCCCCAGGGGCCCCACCCTTGGAGGGACAGTCCCCGGCGGGGTGGAAGCAGCCCTGCGCCCGCTGTGCGCGCTGACCCTCCGCAGGCCCCCACGGCTCGGGGCGCCAGGCGGTGGAGACGGCACCCCACCTGGGGGCTGCGGCCCCGCCTCTCCCACCTCCATCACAGCAGCCCGGTCGCCCCTGCCTGGCAGATGCTTCCAGAACCCGCCTGCGGCCGCAGCCTGTGCCCCCTGCAGCGCCCTAGTTGGGGCCTGGCGCCTGTCCACCCACAAGCAGCCCCCACTCCCCTCGGCAAACGGGCCTGGGCGCTGCCCAGGGGTCTTGCTCGGCTCTGCCCGGCCCCCTGCGGGCCTCCTTGGGGCGCCCGGCACGTGCCCCCCCAACCCCTTCTGCCTCTCCACCCTCTAGAGCACGGCCCTGCGATGCCCACCCGGCCCCCCCACCTCTGCGTGCCAGGAAAAGCCGCACAAGGCTAACATCTGAACCCCCAAAATGCGCTGGGCTTAGCCGGGACCCGCTCCTGACAGCCGCCCTGGATGGGCCACGCCCGCGTCCAGCTTTGCAGACACAGCCTCTCCCTTGGGCGTCCTCGCCACGGTGACGGGGACCCCCACCCCTGTCGGCTGGGGATGCAGCTGACGTCTCTTCTGTGTCGGTCTCGGCCACAGAGCCCAGGCCGGGCTGGTAAGAAAACACGGGGACCCACAGGAAGGACCCAGCGCGGCATTCTGGAACCTTCTGCCCCGGCTGGGGTCGCCCTGGGCTCCTCTGGACGCCCCCCCCCGCCAATCCCACGGCACCCAAGGGAGCTGAAGAGGCATCCGCGTGAGGACTCGTGCGTGGGTGTCCTGGGCAGCGCTGCCCAGGGGCCCGTCGATGGAGGACGGTCCACCAGGACGGCCGACCAGGGCGCGGCCGTAGAGAGGAGCGGGACGCGTCGCCAGCTACGGCGCGGGCCAGCCCAAGGGTGTCGTGCTGAGCGAAACGAGCCCGGCTGGAAGGACGGGTCGTGTCTGGTTCCACTGATCCGCGACGTCCACGAGGCGAAGGCGCGCAGGTAAGAGGGGCGGCTGCGTCGCTGGCGGGCCTGGAGCAGCGGCCTCTGCGGCAAAGGCGTCCGCCACAGGCCAGGACGAGGAGGGTCCCGGCGCCTTCCGTCAGCCTGCGTGTGGCAGCCGAGCCGGGACGGGGGCCACGGGGGCTCCGAAAACCCCGGCAGGGGCGATCAGCTCGGCAGCTCAGAAAGGACCTCGCAGGCAGCGATTACGCTTCTTACTCCAGAAAGAACGAACAAGACCAGCGACTTGTGGACAATGGTAACGTAATATTCTTGCACGGGCGTAGCAGGAGGTGCGGTGTTAATAGCGGGGACGTGGGACACGCACGCCAAGTGCACGCTGGGGGCCACTCGTGGCACGGCGGGTGACGCTCCCTCATCATCTAAGACGCCCCCGACAGTGGAAGGCGCTGGGGACGGGTGTCGGAATTCTGCACGTCGCGCATCGCTGCTCTGTAAGTTCTCGACTTTCCTAATAAAACGCGTGTATATATATTTTTAAAAAGTGAAAAAGGAGACGAGTGGCCGCTAGGGACCGGGGGTGACAGCTAACAGGACTGGGGTTCTTGACGTGATGACATCGTTCTGACGTTGGCGGGACGCGGCTCCACCTGTAGGCCCGGGAGAGACTTCTGGAAGGATGATCCCACGAGAACGGTGACGGCGGCTCTCTCTGGGTGGCAGGGGGCCCTTGGGTTTTCTGGCCCCACATCCACCGGCCACGCCCCTTTCCTTTCCCTGGTGACTCTGATCCACTTTCCAGCCCGGTGATCTGCTGTTTCTAGAAAGTTCTCGGGGGCCGGGCTCCGCTCCCTGAGCACCACGTTCCCAGCTTCATCCACGTGGCCCTCGGAACGAACGTCCTCTTGCGCCTCTGGTCTCCTCCTCACACCTCGCAGGCCCCCGGGGGCTTCGGAGCAGCCCCTCCCCGAGCTGCGCAGCCCAGCCCCAGCCTGCAGGCCCCGGCTCCCCGCTCCCCACACGTGGGTGCTGGTGCCCGAAGCCCCCGAGTCCCTGGCCGGGCGGGCTTGGACTCTGGGGGACAGACCCCTCGGCGCCTGCTGCCCTCTGGGGGTGACGCTGCCTCTGCGCAGCCCCCCAGCCCTCTCCTGGGGCCCCCCCGGCTGCTGGACCCCGGGAAGGTTCCTTCAGCCCCCCGTCCTACCCCCTTGACTCAAGTTCCCGGGGCGCCCCCGGGCAGGTGCGTGCCCCCATCGCCCGTGGGCGAGGCCCGGGGCCCCGGGACGGGGGGGGGGGGGGGCGGGGCGGGGGCTCACCTCCGTCAGGGCCATCTTCTTCTGAGCCAGACCTGCGGAGAGAAGGAGCCTTCAGGCGGGGACCAGGCACGCACGACGCGGCACTGGGCCCCGAGATGCACCGCCCACCCCCAAGCCCCCCGCACACCCAGGAGCAGGCGCCCGCACGCGGGGACGGAGGCGCAGGTGACCAGCCTGCGTGGGACGTGCACGGCGGGGAGCAGGAGGCCGCGGGCAGCGCCCGTGCCCACCCTCCTGGCTCAAAAGCCGGCGCGGGGCCCAGGCACCGGGGGCCCCGCAGAGTGGAGCGGGGAGCAGGCGGCAGGGGCGGCTGCGGCACTGGTCACCCCGTGAGGCGCGCCCCGGGGCCCGGGCTTCCTGCGAGGGGGCAAGGAGAGCGCCCCGCCTGACACCAGGCCGGAGGCCAACGCTGCCGCGACCCCTGACCCCTCCGCTGGCAGGGCGGGGGAGCCAGGAGGGGCTTCAGTTCCAGGGGCGGGGGGCGGCGGCAGGGTGGGCCACTGCCGGGGGGGGGCTTGCCCAGGGGTCCACCACTGCCGGGGGAGGGGCCCCCACTGCCTAGGGGCTCCCCCACTGCTGAGGAGCTTGGCCACTGCAGGGTCTTTGCCACTACTGGGGGGTCAGCCATTGATGAGGGGCTCGGCCACTGCTGGGGGGCTCAGCCACTGCCGGAAGCCACCCCACCGCCCAGGGACCTTGCAGGCTCCCCCCGGGAGCTGGCGCGGGAGAGGGCTGCTGAGAGGAGGGCGTGGTGCAGGAGCCAGCCGAGGCTGAGCCCCCAGGGCCGCGCCTGTGTTTCTGCCCGCACAGACCCCTGGGCCCCTTGGGTGCCCCCGGCGGCTGGAGGCCAGAGCCCACGCCCAGGGGCAGGGGCAGGGACCGCTGGGGGCATTGGCCGTCTGGGCAGGGACAGCGCTCCGGCCCGTGGACCCCGGTGGGGGCGGGGGGCATGGGCACGGGGGCCTTGCCGAGCCGTGGTGTCGCGCTGGGGGAGGGGCGCTCACTGGTGCCCCTCGACGGCCACGTCCCAAGATAAGCGCCGGGCGGCCGTGGCCCCCCACGCGGCAAGAGGGGCCCCGAGGGCAGCGGGCAGGCGGGAAGCAGGAAGTGGCCGGGAGGGGCGCGGAAACAGGCCGTCCCTGGAGCCTCCAGAGGGCCCTGGCCCCGAGGACACCGTGACTCTGGCCCCCAGGGACCCACCGCACAGAGTGGGGGGACCAGGCGGGGGTGCCCGGGTGTCTGAAAGCCGTGGGCTGGGGCCCCGGGGGCGGTCGCCCGCCCACTCACCCCCAGCCTCACCCCAGGCCTGGCCACCCGCGCCCTAAGCTGGTGGCCCTCGGGGACCCCAACACGGCCGGCGGGCGGCTGCTCGGCCCCTCCAGCCCCGGGGCCATCGGGGCCTGCCCGCTCCACGCCGACGGGGCTAGGAGCAAAACATCACCTGGGGGGCCGAGCCGTGGCCCCCGAGACACACCCGAGCCCCCATCCCCAGGGAAGGGGGTCTCGGGCCAAAGCAGACGAGCTGGAGCCCTCGTGGGAAGAACTTTGGACATTGAGATGGACGGCCAAGGGGGGGCGGTCACGGGTCGTCGGAGGCCGAGCGCGGCCCGAGAGACGTAGCCACGCGCGAGCTCGGCTGCCGGGAGCCTCCCGGCCTTTGCACGCCACTCGGTTTGGACTCCGCCACTCGGTTTGGGCTCCGCCACTCAGTTTGGGCTCCGGCCTCCTGAGCCGGCAAAGAGTCAACCTCTGCTGCCTGAGGCCGGACCTCGGGGGCGCAGCGCAGGAGACAGGCGGGGGCCCACCCAGGACTGCTGCGGGGTGGGGGACAAGGGGCCGAGCCTGGGGCCCTGAACGAGGAACTGCTGCTCTCTGAGCCTCGGGGTGCTGCGCTCCACATGGGAGACCGGTGCCAACCCCGCGGGGACCTGACTGGGACCCCAGGCCTGGGTGTTGCCCCCCCACAGCCCCGCGGCCGGCGGGGCAGGGCTGAGCTGGCCGCCGAGGACCTGGGTGGAGCGGACGGCACAGGGTGGGCAGGCGAGGGGGCCTGGCCGGGCGGCCCCGGGGTCCGCAGCTGCCGTGTGAGGCCCGCTCTGCCCCGGGACCCCCGAGCTGGGATGGGCCAGGCCCTGCGGACCCACGTGGGTCCTGCCCTCACGGGCTCCAGGCCTGCGGGGTCACAGGCAATGAGCACAGGCACGAGCAGGTGCGGCCAGGCGGGCTGGGGGCTGGCAGGGAGTGAGGGTCCCAGGGAGGGCAAGGGGCCCGTGCAAAGGCCCTGGGGCAGCCTGGCGTGTGGGAGGGGCAGCGAGGAGCCCTGGGGCTGGAGCGGAGGAGCCAGGGGGCGGGCGGGGAGGGGGCGGGCAGGGTGTGTGGGCCTGGGGGGCGCAGGGAGCCGTGGAGGGCTGCGGGCAGAGGAGGGACGGCCCTGCCGTGGGTGCTCCCGGGCGCCTCTGGCGGCTGCGGGGAGGACAGCGGGTGGGGGAGGAGCCAGGGCGGAGGGGGCGGGCGGCTCAGGGACACTCAGGTCAGGAGTGGCCGAGGGGCTGGGACGGAGCAGGGACGGGAGGACAGCGTGGCCGCAGCCTGGGTGGGGGGCGTACAAGGCCATGCGGCCCCCAGGGGGGACGTCGAGGGGCCGCTGGACCCCAAGCCTGGGGTGGCACGGGCCCCGGGAGGCGGTCCAGAGGGGGAAACCGAGGCCCGCGCCTTGCCTGCTGGCCATGTGGGCGGCCAGGAGGGGGCGCCCCAAGCCGGGGCAAAGCGGGGACCCCGCCCAGGCCGAGGTGGGCGTGGAGGAGGGCAGCGGAAGGTGCTGGAAGCTGACATAATATTTTCTTTGGCTGCCCAACAGCAGAACAATTCATGGTTTCGTGGCGTCGAGGGTGTGGGGGAAGGAAAGGGTGAGAAGGCAGGAAGCCGGCGGGGCCGGGAGGAAGCTTCTAGAACGCGCCTGGGCGCCCCTCGGTGGTGGGCCTGGACACCCGGGGTGGCCCCCCCTTCTCGCGCTGTGCCGGGCGCCACCCCCCCCATTGACGTCCTCGCGGAGGGGCCGGTGACGGGCCCTGCTGCCCCTTCCCCAGTGTGGAATCCTGGGCTCCGGGAACGCCCGCGGCCTGCGGCTCGCCCTGCTTTGGGGTCCCCGATGGACCCCACGTCCAGCGCCGGTAGAACACACGAGACCCCTGCAGCCGGGTGCTGCCCGGACACCGAGGGCGGCGGTCCCTGCCCGCAGGCCACCCCTCCCTTCGCGACCCCGTCGCGGCCCCGTCGCGGCCCCGTCGCGGTGGCGGCCTCTACACCGTGCCCGGCCGAGGGCCACCCAGCCCCTCTTCACACTTCCAGCCCCCGGCCTGGGCGCGCACACTGCCCTGCTCCGCGTCAGGGGGCCAGGCGGTGACGCGGGGACGCTGGGGACAGAAGAGCAGGTGCAGCCTGGGGACAGCGCCAGGGGTGGTGCCAGGAGCCTCGGAGGCCCCGGCGCGTCCCGCACCTGGGCCAGGTGACGGATCCCCGTGGGGACCCCCTCCCCGGAGTGTGCCCGGGGCCTGGGGCCCCTCCCTCTGCTGGCTTCCGGCACATCCCCTGCCTGCCGTGGGGGCCCGGCAGGAGCCAGCGACCCGGAGGGACCTCAGCCCCTCGGTGCCGGGCGCAACGCGGCCTGATGAGCCCCCAACGCGGCCGAGCCCTGCTGGGAAGAGAGCGGGGCAGGGCGGGTCCCCGCGGTGGCGGGGGGGGGGGGGGTTGTCCCAGGCGAGTGGCAGGCGTCATCCCTCCCTCGCCCCCTCCTGGGCGTCCCCAATGGCCCCCCTAAAGGGCTGTCACCCGGTCCAGGAGGCGGGTCCCCCCCACCTGGGTGGCCCTGCCCGGGTGGCCCAAGGCCGGCCTCAGCCCTGCTGACCCCAACGGGGCCGCTGGCACCCCTGCCGATCACTCTCCATCTCGCCCCCGAGGTTCCTCTCCCCAGGCTGCTCGCCTCCCCCAGGGCCGCCCTGGCCCCCGACCCCCAGCCCTGGCCCCAGGGTCCCCGGAGGCCCCGGGCTTGGGGACCGCGAGGTCAGGTGAGGCTAGGCCAGGACTGGCACAGCCCCCCGCCCAGACGTGGCCCCAACTTCTGGGGGAGCCGCCCGTTTTCGAGGAAATTCAGTTTTAAAAATAGCCGGGAGGCAGGCAGGCGTGACGGGCAGCAGAGCGGGGCGCAGCCCAGGTGGCCCACGCCAGCCGGGGGACCGCCAGCAGGGCGGGGGCCGCCAGTGGGGGCCCCACACAGGAGCGGGGAGCTCGGCTGGGGTCCCCGCTTTCCCCCTCACAGGCTGGCGTAAGGGACCCTGCTGGTGGCCGCTGGACCACAGCCTATGGGGGTGACCCTCCAGGAGGGCCTCGAGGGTGGGCCAGGCTGGCCTCTTCCCCCTCCCGGGCACTGCCCCACTCTGAGCCTCAGTCTCTTCATCCATGACATGGGCCAGAAGCTGGCACCCAGCACGAGCCCTGGAAGGCACGGCCGCTCTCCCGAGGACCCCTGGTCAGCCGCACCCCCTCTCGTGCAGCCGTCCCCCGCGTCCTCGCCGTGCCCTCTGCCTGGACGCGCCTCGCCACACTAGCCCCTGCCTCGGCTGGGTTAGTGCCGCCCCTCCTGTGGACCCCATCTTGGGCCCTCCTGGTGACAAAGGGGCAGCGCCTGCCCTCGGCAGATGCCCGGAAATGTTTGCTGGCTGGCGGGTGCAGCGCCGACAGCCTCCGCTGCGCTGTCCCCTGCGCAGGCACATGCCTCAACTGCAGTGCGTACCCCCGCCTGACGTGGAAACTGAGGCAGGGACGCGCCAGGCGCCGCCACGTCCTGGAGACCCGGGGAGGGGGCTGGAGGCCCTGGGATGTAGCCTCCGCCTTCAGCTGAGAAACTGCCCACGCTTCCTCCGCACTGGGGGGGCCCCGGCCCCCTCCCCTGGACCGAGTAGTCGCCCCCACCCTGGTCCCCTAGTCCGTCCGTCCCCACAGTCAGAGGGCGCCTGCGAGCACTGAGTCAGGGCCCCCTCCTCTGCCCGCAGCCCCCCACGGCTCCGCCTCCCTCGGGAGAGAACCCCGCGGGCCTCGGCGCTGCCGCCCCCACGCCGGCGCAGGCCAGCCCCAGGGCCTTTGCACAGGCTACGGTCACTGCTCTACCACTAGGACCGAGAAACAAGACCGGCCCAGAGCCGATGCCCAAGAAACCTTGGCTGAACGAACGAACAGGTGAACGAATGAACGAACGGCTGCCCGGGAAGCCCCGCCTCCACCGCCACCCGCTGGGGAGAAGGCGGGACGCGGGCTGAGTCAGCCAATCAGACCAGAGTCGAGAATGGGGAAGGAGAGGCCTGGACTAGTGAAAAGTACAAAGAAATGAAAATCAAACTGTATTTTAGAGCGGGAACAAAAGAGGTGAGCTGGGCAGATGGGGGGGGCAAGACTCGGAGGGGGCAAGACTGGGGGTGACGGCCACGCCCTGCCCTGGGCCCCGGGGAGACTTGGCCGCTGGGCTGCGCTGGGATACCTCCCCGGGGTCAATATGGCAGGGCTGGGGCTTCTCTGGGGGGGGGGTGCAGGGCCAGCGGGGGTGTCAGGGGAGAGCCCACCACGCCCCTGCCTGAGGGCGAGGGTCTCGCTGGGCCAACGGCCAGCCCTGAGGCCAAGGTTATGCCCGTTAGACCACGGACCCCCCAAGGCCGGCCTCCACTCTGTGTCCCCCCACACACCCGGCCGGGCCTGCCTCAGGGCCTTTGCACGGCCGCTGGCCTCGCAGCCGAACCCTCAAACGCCCGAGGGTTGGCTCACACGTCGCCCCTGGGAGAGGCCTTCCCTGCCCCCCTTCCTAGAACAGCCCCCACCCCTCAACGGCACTCCCCCGAGGCCCTGGCCTGAGGACCCCCCTCAGAGGACCCGCCCTGCTTTGTCACCTGCTCCCCGCTCCCTCCCAAGTTCTCTGAGGGCAGAGTCAGCCCACGAACGGCCTTGGGAGAGGGGGACCCTGAGCTCTGGGAGGCGGCCGCGCCCCTGGTTTCATCGGCGTGGGGGGCCGGCCCGCCCGTGGCCTTGAGCGTGAGCAGGCGGGAAGCCGGAGCGGAGGCCGGAACCCGGGGCCCCGGAGGCAGCGCCGAGGCCACAGCTCACCAGGCGCTGGAAGGAGCCGGCTGCCCCTCGCCTGCAGGTCCCCATCTCGGGGCGCCAGGGGCTCTTCGGGGAGCCTGTCTGGGAGCCAGGGCCCTCGAGGGGCACAGGTGCAGTGCTGGGAGCCCCCAGGCAGGTCCAGCCGGCCACGGGTGGGGTGGGCAGGGCGCTCTGCGGCCGCCGCTGAAAACCCTCGCTCGCTCGCGGGCAGGGAGGGGTTCTGTGGCTCACGGATGGTGGCCACGGATTCCCCGCCGCCACGGCCACGTGCCACGCTCTAGCCAACAGAACCCGGTGAGAGGGAGAGTGGGCGCCTCCGTCCTCCCAGAGCCTGGAGCAGAGAGGCAGAGGACGGTCGGCTCTGGGGGGAGAGGTCACGTGGGGCGACAGCTCCCGGCCGAGGTGCCACGTGGGTGCCCCGAAGCCAAGGCCTCAGGTCTCCTGCCCCAGTCGTGCCACCGGCCGGGCCCTGCCCAGACGACAGACTGGTAAGCTCAAACACGGCAGCCGTCTGCAGCCACCGTGCTCTGGGGCGGCTTGTTGCACGGCGGTAGCTGACTCAAACAGGGATGCGAGTTTCCGAAAGGAAACTCCAGGACCTATTCCCCGGGAGGGGGCACGGGGAGTGGCTGCTGCTTTTTGGGGTCACAGATGGTTCTGGAATTAGGGGGTGGCAATGGTGGCACAGTGGGGGAGTATACCAAACTGGACACACTCGTACGCTTTAAAAAGGTGAACTGAGAAGCAGGGGTAGCGCAGTGGTTGAGCGCCTGCTTCCCATGTTCAAGCCCTGGCATCTCCTAAGGAAAAAAATGACTTTAATGGTGACAAATACCAAAAATTTTAAGGAAGTGAATCCCTTGGTGGTGGAGTGACGTGCGCCGTCCGGAACCTTCTGCAGACCCCAGTCCTTCTGGGCAGGCAGCGGCCTGCAGTGCGCAGAAACGCACGACCCTGGGTTCCTCATTCGTGAAACGAGGATGTTGAGACTAGACTGGGGCGCAGGGGGGCTGGGAGCCGAGGGCGGCGGAGGGTTCCTCGGCGCCCCGGGGCAGGGCCAAGCCCGCCTTTTACTTCCCACCCGCGGCATTTTGCTTCTGGAAGCCACGACGGAGGCGAGCTGCGGGGAGAAGCCTGGAAGGCTGCGGACGCCAGCCCGTTTTCCCGGCTGCCTCCGCGCACACCACGACCCCCGCCGGGTGTGGGGCGGTGCCGCGGGCCCTCGGTCCCGCCCTGGCGCCCACGCGCACCCACGCGCACTCACCGGCACCCACAGCCCCGTCCGCAGTGACGCCGAGCAGCCCTGCCTTGGGGTGTGCGCGTCCTCTGAGTCACACGCACCTGCGCAAACAGTCTTGGGGCTCCGGACCCCCAGACCCCCCCAACAACCGAGGGCTTCCCCAAGTCATCACGTGGACACGTGGGCCGAGGCGTTCCCGGGCCCTCCTGGGCTCTGGGGGGCACTGGGCAGCCTCCCCGGGCTTCCCCATCCGATGCCCGAGCACCCCCCAAGCTGGGACACCCCCCACAGGTCTCCAGATGCTGCGGAGCGCCCTCTGGGGGCAGGACCGTCCCCGCTGGGAGCCCGGAACCCCGGCCGGGACTCTGTGGGGAGAACCGTGACCGCTGATTTTAGGCGCCGACATGGGCCACCGACGACCCACGCAGGCTCTGCGGAAGGCAGGCGCAGGTGGACGGCTGGAGGCCTCGAGCGCAAGGGCTGGGGCTCCCAGAAGACATCCCGCCCGCGACGGCACCCGCCGCCCTCCCCGGGGCTCCAGCCTGCTGCGCCGACTCACCCCGGGAATTCCCAGCGCCGGCCCGGGCGCGCAGCCCTGCGGCCCTCTTAATATCCACACGTCTGTGAGCTTCGGCTCGTCCCTCGGGAGACCCCTGACCGAGACTCGAACCCCTGGCCACACCATCAGGAGCAGCGACACCAACACTTCCGCGCTTACCGCGTCTGCCAGTCATCCTGAGCCCTTCCTGCTTACCCGGGGGAGGGAGCCACTACGGAAGGCTTTGTTTTACAGCTGGGGAAACCGAGGCTCAAGGGCTTGGCCGGTGCAGACGGCTGCTACTGAGAGCCCGGGTGAGCTGGGCCGCCCACCCGGCTGGCCGCTCAACCCACAGACCCCGGGAGCCTGGGACCTGCCTCCCCATTTGGAGGCCGAGGCCCTCAACGGTCCTGCCAGTGACACGGCCCCGGGCTCAGAGCCACCCATGATTTCCAAAACTCTGCCTTCCCAGCGAGCCTCCTGGAGCTCCAACCCGGGGATGGTTTCCAGCCGCACACTGTGTGTGTTTTAAGAGGAGTCAACGTTAAAAGTCAGAATGTTCCAGAGAAGTGGAGGTTCTAAGACATGAGTAGGGCTGCGAGGAAAAGGCCGTCTCCACCCTCCCCCAACATCAGCCCCCCAGTTTTTCTCTCTACAACAGAGGGTGCCGGTTTCCATTTAATTTAATGATCCCATTTCATTATCACTATCTGACAGATTAGGGAAACAGAAGTTGAGAGAAATTTAGAGAAATTACCCAAAGGTAAGTATCTGTATGACTGCATCTCAGAAACCAGGAAAGCATTCAATACGATTCAACATGAATCTCATGAACCAAAAATAGCCAGTATGAAAGAGAAAAAAGAAAAGTAAAAAACAGAAAGGAACTGCCTTAACCTGACAAGAAGTATAAAACTAAAATTTACAGGAGGCGCACTGCTGGGAGAGCTAGGGCTGCAGCAGAGGTGCTGCCAATGCAATAAGACAAGAAAAAAAGAGAAAGGAACGGAGGCTGGAAAGGTGATGACAAGGGGAACTACCTGTGGATGACTGTGTTTAGAAAATCCAAGAGAACCCACTGACCGAGGATGACGATGATTAGCCCTCAACGGAACGGGGCAAGGTGGCCAGAGCCGAGCAGCTCACCCAAGATCACACCGCAAGTGCCGAGGAGGCAGTGGAATCCTAGAGCTCCTGCCCTTCGCACTCCCTGCCCTGCTCTTCATGCAGCTGGTTGCTCAGGCGGGTTAATTTTTATCTGTGAGCTGGAGACGATCCTCCCTGGTAAACAGGGGCTCTGGGAAGTCTCTGTGCTTCAGGGGCGTTGAACCCTGGCAGCTGTTAATCCCGCCTCACCCCGAATGGGGCTCACATCTGGTGAGACTGAGCAGCTGTGAATTGAGGGGTCAGCACTACAGATTGGCAGAAATAAAGAGCTTGGATAGTTTTGCTTTAGGTCAGACTTTTGCCACCAGTATTCACAGGGGAAATGCCATGGATTCTAAAGTTAATTAACAGCCGTTGGCAGAGTTAACATTTAAAGAAGTTAAAGTTGCTGAGTCTGGCTAATGAGACCTGTGGAAGGGTTCACAGGTGGAATGCACTGATGCCTGCAACTTTGAAATACCTCTAAAAAATAAGTTAGGTAAAGGGATAGAGCAAGGGGTGAATGGATGGGTGGATGGAGAGGTGGAGGGATGGAGGGATGAGTGGATAGAGGGAGGGAGGGAGGGACGGGATGAAGTAAATATAACTGGTGGTGAGTTATGGGTGTTCATTGTCCAATTTCTTCAGTGCTCTTGAAAAATTTCTTAACACAGTCTTTTTTTCTCCAGGTTAGAAGTGAGTTTCACACACAGCGAATGGATACAGAGAGCAGAAAACTGGGGGAGAGAAATAAATAAAAAATAAAATCTTTGAAAAAAAAAAAAGGTGAGTTTCAGCCTTAGACGACATGTTTTCAGGCTCTGACAAACACGTTTTCTGGGCAGATTCTTTCTGCTCGAGGAACCTGACAACACGGGCAGTCCAGGCCCGTGCCGCAGGCGTCGTGCGCACTCGCTCGTCACGCTTTTCAGAAGGCATATTGCCGCCGCAGGGCCTGGCACCTGCCGCCCCGCTCCTGGCAGGCGCTGCCCCGGGCCTCTGCGCGCTGCCCCCTCGTCCTTCAGCGTTCCGATTTCAGCTTGACGGCCGCCCCTGGAGACGGCTGCCTTGGCCGCAGCCCCAGCAGCCCTCCCCACCGCCTCTCAGGTGGCGCCTCCCCCGTTCCCACCTGGTTCTCCTCCTGGCGTCCATCAGGGTCTGACGTGACCGTGTTTATTTTCTTGCTCCTTCCCAGCCGTTTCCCCACGACCTGAGAACGGGGGGGACAGCCTGGAGGCGGCTGCAGGCTCAGGGGTGGGTACACACAGGAGACGGCCACACGGCGGTGGTGACGGGAGCCGGGTCTGGCACAGCAGGTGCTCAATAAATATTTTTTGTCAACAACTGACGAAATGGACGGTGTGGGAAGTGCTGCCAGGCCCACCTGGGTGCAGCTGGGTCCCGGCCTCCCGGCCTCGGCCCCCGTGCAAGCACCTCCCGGGACGCTGGCCCCACTGCCCCAAAGACACCGCCCGGTCACACTGGGCAGCTCCGGTGCCCCGGCCGCCAGCCACCTCGCGGCTCCCGGGGGCTCCCTCGTCGGTGGGAGGACACGGGCAACGGTGCAGAATTTCAAAACGAAGGGCAAGTCTCAAAAAATGGTTAGGAGAGGAACTGAAACCTTTCTCCTCCTCTGGTGTTTCTACTCTTAGGAGTTTGCATTTGTCCCTTTGAGTCACCGGGAAGGGTGACTGGTGTCAGGTCAGGAGTTAACCATTTCCTTCCCAGTAACCAACCTCCCAACCAACAATCTGTTCACGTGTTCTAACCAGACCCAGCGCCCTGTTTTGGAGAGGACTGGCTCTTGTTCAAAAAACCAGTTTTTCTTTTTAGGAGGTACCGGAGATCGAATCCTTGTACATGTGAAGCAGGGGCTCAACCACTGAGCTACACCTGCTCCCCTTTTCCTAAATATAATCTTTAATCATAAAAGATTAAAAACACCCAGGAAAAGGACAGAATAAGATAAAAGACGCCAACACATCACTAGATAGATTCAACCAATCTTTTGTTTATCCCTGAAGTCGGGGTTGGTAAATATTTTCTGAAAAGGGCCAGGGGAGACCAGGCAGAGGCCTGGTGTTTGGGGGGTGCCCGAGGGGAGAGAGGAGGAGGATCACAGCAGTGCGGCTCAGCAGGTGGGGGGGGGTCCCCCAAAGATTTATTATGTCTCCCCACTCCTGCCCGTTGTCTGCTCTCTGTATCCATTCGCTGTGCGTTCTTCTGTGTCTGCTTGTCTTCTCTTTAGGCAGCACCGGGAACAGATCCTGGGATCTTCTGAAGTGGGGGAAAGGTGCTCAGTTTCTTGCACCACCTCAGCTCCCCAGTCTGCTCTGTCTCTTATTGTTTCTCCTCAGTGTCTCTCTTTGTTGCGTCATCTTGCCGCACCAGTTCTCTGTGTGGGCCAGCTCGCTTTCACCAGGAGGCCCCAGGAATTAAACCCTGGACCTCCCATATGGTAGGCGGGAGCCAATCATCTGAACCACATCTGCTTCCCAGGGGAGTGATTCCAAAAGAAACACACTCGCGCGTGTGTACACGCACACGCGGCCTGGAGCAAGCACGGCCAGGCGTAAGGACATGCTGGCCCTGGGCAGAAGGGGCAGTGGTTCACGAGACGTTTAAAACAGCTCACGATATAAAGGTCTGTGTGCTCACACCCTCCTGTCGGATCAAGCTCCCCACAGTGAGAAGATGACCAGGCACGTCTACCCTGCGCGGCTGGCACCGGGCAGCCGAGGCCCTGCCCCTCCCAGCACCCCCAGGAGGGCACTGTCATGGGACTCGCTTTATAGTTGGGGAAACCGAGGCACAGCAGGTATGGGTGAGCTCCACGGGCAGCGGTGGTTACGCCTGGCCTGGCCTTGGACAAAACACGGCGGCCAGCCTTCCCTGCACCCAGAAGTCTCCATCTGCTCCACCCGCGCCCCCACAGGGGAGGTGGGCTCTTATGCCCACTTTGCAGATCAACCGAGGTCCCCAGACGTAAAGCCTCTTTCTGAGGCTGCATGGCCAATGGTGGGGAGCAGACCGCGGCCACCAACTGCCCCGGCCTCCGACAGAAGATTCTGGTGGCCTTGACACAAAGAAACAGCATTTTCTTTTTCGCCACCAAGCTCTTCCCAGTCCTGTTTCCCTCTTTGCTCTAGCCACTAGGAAGCTCAGGGCCAGATCTGCAGCTCGCCCACCCCAGGCAACTGTCCAGGGCTCTGAGAGCTGAGAGACAGGCCAGGGGCTCCCCTCCTTGCTGCTCACAAGCCTCAGCCTCCCTGGGCCTCGGTTTCCCCATCTGTCAAACAGGTGCTAACCCCCTAGGGAGGCGGTGAAGGTCATGAGAGGGCGTTTTTACAAGGCTGGCGCGATGCTGCTGGCACGTGAGACTCGGCCCCGAGAGTCCCCTGCTGTGCCGATTGTCGTGCCCGTCAAGCGTACCCGGTCGGCTGGGTCGCCTCCGGCTTGGGGACGGTCACGGGTACAGGCGGGATGTGGCCACAGCAGCACAGAGCAAGCAAGACCTGAGACGCGTCCCTCCGCGTGCCCAGCTCGCCGGTGCCCCCGCGGGTGTAAGCCACAGCGAGCAACGTGGACGCCCGCTCTGCACACACGTCCCGCCAAGCGTTTCCCAGGGGGCGCTCTTTCACCCCGTCCATCCGGAGCCACGCGGCCACGCTCAGAACAGAGGTGAGAAAGGACGTCCCCGTATCCCCGTCCCTGTCCCAGCGCCGTCCTCCTGCTCCAGAAACATCTCTGTGGGGGGACGTTGGCTGCCCCGGAGCAGAGCAGACGTGACGCCTGCAGGGCCGACGAGGGCTGCGCCCTCCCGCGCCTGGGGCCGGGCCGGGGGCGTGGGACAAAGGGACTGCGGGGTCCAGGGCCAGGCGTCCCGCGAGGCGCGGCCACCACCTGCCTGGGGGCACGGCAGCACGGATCCTGCCCTCACGCCGAGCCCGAGCGTCAGCTCCAGCTACAGACGCCAACGCCGAAGTCCAAGCCGGGGGACCTCAGAGGCAAGTCGTGGAAAAGACCCGACGGCCCCCGGTGGCCAAGGAGCGCCCCCATTTCCCAGGCGAGGCCAGAGGCGGGGAGGGCTCTGCCCGAGGTCACCAAGCAGAAGGAGCGCAGAGCTGGGCGCTGGCTCCAGGTCCAGAATCCAAACTGCCCCATTGTACGATGAGTCTACACAGGAATTCTTTTTCTTTTCTGCCCACCCCGCGGCCCAGTTGTTTTTGCTGTCTGTGTCCATTTGCTGAGTGATCTTCTGTATCTTTTTCTCTTTTTTTGGTCTTCTCTTCTCATCCTTCCCCTCCAGGATTCACTGGGATTCGATCCCGGGGACCTCTGATGTGGAGAGAGGCTCCCTGCAACTTGCGCCACCTTGGTTCCTGGCCTGCTGCGTCTCGCCTTGCCTCTCCCCTTCATCTCTCTTCTGCTGCGTTGTCATCTCGCTGCGTGGCTCCCCACGCGGGCACTGGCTCGCCGCGCGGGCACCCCTTCACCAGGAGGCCCCAGGGATGGAACCCGGGTCCTCCCACACGGCAGGCGGAGGCCCCGTGCCTTGAGCCCGTCCGCTTCCCTCCATGTCTACCCCGCGCGTGCAGGGCGGGAGACCAGCTCGTCGGGGGGCAACGAAAACCGCAACGGCTCTTCAGCCGAACTCAGGGTCCAGGCCTCCCGTGAATACTGATCAGGACCTACTGTGCGCACAGCAGGCCTGAGAGCCAAGGGGGAGCGAGACGCACCCCCGGCCCTGCTGTGTGCGATCGAGCAGCCGCCGGGCAGGCCGCTCCCAGAAGGTTCCGAGTTGTTACTCCTGGGGCGTGGGGGGCATCTCACTGGCATCTTCTGCCACTTGATACTGTCTGAAAAAAAGGTTCCTTGTCTCCGTGGCCTGCCTTTCCAGCAGCGACGGTTTGCTGTTTTATTTTAAAGTTCATCCCGCTTGTTTTTTTTAGTAGGGAAAGGCATGACTGGACCGCGCACGGGAAAGCAAAGCGAGTCCTGTGAACACCCGCGAGGACATCTAGGCCTCTCCGAGGATGAAGGAAACGCACCCGGAACCAGCGTCGTGCCGCGTGGCGGCCATGGCAGGGGAGGGGACAAGGGCACCCCCGCCCCTGCTGTGGGGAGGGCAGGGGTATCGATGGGGTCACACCCCCCGGAGAGGCAATGTGGCGGCAACGTCACCAACACACAGGCTCCCTGCCTAGAAACTCCACTTCTAGACCTTCTCCCAGATAAGCTCAGCCCAGGTCAAAGGACACGTTCTCTGGAAATGCCTAAAAATCCTCTACAAAGGACTGTTCCCAGCAGGGGCTGGCACGCTACACCTCGGGGGCCAGACCCAGCCCTCCACCCATTTTTGCGAATAAAGTTTTATTGGCCCAGGGCCGCCCCCATTTGTTCACACCTCGTCTCTGGCCGCTTTCACCCAGAGTGGAGCAGTGGGCGCAAAACCCAAGCTATTTACTACCTGGTCCTTCACAGCCAGCCCCCTGGGTTAGACACGCTGGGCCCGACTTACCTGCCCGCGGCTCCCCGGTGAGACTGAGAACACTGCGTGGCACACAGCAGGTGCTCAATAAAGAGCGCGTGCTCAAGGGGGATGGATGACTAGATGCAAACAATGTGATGCCGTGCGGCCGTTTAAAAGCATGGGGTGGCTCTAGGCTACCAAAGTGAAAACAGGCAATCTACTAAAAGGCAAAACGCAGAACAAAATTGGAGGAGTCACATCTCCCGATTCCAGAAGTTACCACAAAGCTGCGTCACTCGGTACGCTACTGGCAACGGGCTAGACCTGAGAAGGTGGAAACAAAGCTGCACATTTACAGTCCATCGATTTCAACCAGGTGCCAAGACAAAACGGTGGGAAAAGAAGAGGTTCTGGGGCAACTGGATATATCCACGTGCAAAAGAATGAAGCTGCCCCTCCTGCACACCACATACAAAACTAACTCCAAATGGACCAGAGGCCAGAACGGAAGAGCTAAAACCATAAAACCCTTAGAAGAAAACGAAGGCATCCATCTCATTGACTTAGTAGTTGGCAGTGGATTCTTAGGTATGGCACCAAAAGCACAAGAAACCAAAGGAAAAAAGAAATAAAATGGACTTCATCAAAGTTAAAAACTTTTGTATGTCTAAGGACACTATCAGGAAGCAGATACGGCTCAAGCAATTGGGCTCCTGCCTACCACACAAGAGGTCTGTGGGTCAGTTCCTGGTGCCTCCTAAAGAAGACAGCAAGCTGGTGCAATGGGCAGGTGTAACAAGCTGACATGACAAGATGATACGACAAGAGACACAAGAAGAAAAACATAATGAGAGACACAACAAAGCAGGGAGCAGAGGTTCCCGGTGCCTCCTAAAGAGGACAAGCAATGGCGAGCCAGCATGACAGGCAGGTGGGGCGAGGTGATACAACATAAAGATGTCATGAGACACAAGAGGAAAAACATAATGAGAGACACAACAAAACAGGGAGTGGGGGTGGCTTAAGCGATTGGTCGCCTCCCTCCCACATCGGAGGTCTCGGGTTTAGTTCCCAGTGCCTCCTGAAGAAACAAGGAAGATGAAGAGACACAGCAAATACAAACAATGAGGGGGTGGGGAGAGATAAATACATCTTTAAAAATAAAGTAACTCATTAATTAGCTTTCAAAAGGACACTATCGGAAGCGGCTGTGGCGCAATCAGCTGGGCTCCCGTCCACCACAGGGGAGACCCTGGGTTCGTGTCCCGGGGCCGCCTTGTGAAGGCAGGCTCGCCTGGGCACCGCGGAGAGCTGACGGCCCGCACCCGCGGAGAACTGGCACAGCAGCAAGATGACGCAACAAAGAGAGACAAGCAGATACAGAAGAATGCACAGCGAATGGACACAGAGAGCAGACAACGAGCAAAGTGGAAAGGGGGGAGTAAACAAATGTTTTTTTAAAAAAAGGACACAAGAAAGTGAAAAGACAACCTAAGGTGTGGGAGAAAACGTGTCTGATAAGGGACTTGCATCTTACATCTAGAGCATATGAAGAACTCACAACTCAATATCAAAAATACAATTAATTAAATTAAATAAAAATGGGCAAAGAATCTGAACAGACGTCTCTCCCAAAAAAGATAAGAAAATGGCCAAAAAGCACAAGGAAACACGCTCAACATCGTTAGTGGCCAGAGAAATGCAAACCCAAAGCGCCCTGAGCTGCACCACGCCCAGGACGGCGGAGTCGGGACAGGTGGGAGCAGGGGCTGGCAAAGGTGGGGACCGGGGACCCCTGGCACCGCTGGGGAAGGTGAAACGGGACAGCCTCTTTGGAAAGGCGTCGGGCGGCAACTCGAGAAGCGAAACGGACAAGTGGCAGCCGGCCTGGCCATTCCATTCCCCGGGACCCCCCAGGAAACGAAGCATCCGCGCAGAGAGCCGCGCGCAAATGTCCAGCGCGGCGCGATGCGTAATGGCGAGGCACGGCGACAACCCGCGCGTCCATCAAGCGGCGAGGGGACAACGTGCGGCCGCCCACACGACGGGGCATTACGCAGCCGAGGGGGGCAGAGGCGCTGGCCACGCCCCAGCACGGAGGGACCCCGAGGGCCCGTGGAAGAGCCAGGTGGCCAGGGTCGTGGCCGCGGGGTCCCGCAGACGTGGAACGTCCAGAATCAGCGAACGCACGACGCGGGAGCAGCTTAGGGTTCCCAGGGCCAGGGAGGGAACGGGCGGGGGTCCTCCCGAGGGCGACGGGCGCCTTCTAAATTCCCATTCAGACTGCGACGATGGCCCCAAAGCGCCACCGAACCGCTCACCTTAAACGGTGAATTTACTGTACAAGGATTATATCTCAAAGGAAATGGGCAAAGCCTTATTATTATTATTTTACACATAAACATTTTTAAACATCTATTTACCTTTTCTCCCCCTCCCCCTGCCCTGCTGTTTTTGCTCTCTGTGTCCATTCACTGTGGGATCGTCTGTGTCTATTTCTCTCTTCTCTTCTCGTCTTTCTCCTCTAGGATTCACCAGGATTCGATCCCGGGGACCTCTGATGGGGAAGGAGGTTCCCTGTCAGCTGCGCCACCTCAGCTCCTGGTCTCTGCTGCGCTTCACCTTGACTCTCCCCTGGTCTCTCCTTTGTTGCGTCATCATTTTGCTGCGTGGCTCCCCTGCGTGGACCCTCGGCGCACCACGCAGCAGGGCTGGCTGCGCAGGCACTCGGCTTGCCGCGTGGACGCTGGCTGACCGTCGGCACGTGGCTCACTGTGCAGTTACTCGGTTCACGACGTGGGCACTGGGCTGCTGGCCCGGGCACCCACATGGGCGCTCAGCTCACCGCGCGGGCACTGGCTCACCACGTGGGCACGCTTCCTCTTTGTTTTCACCAGGAGGCCCCAGGGGTCGAACCCGGGGCCTCCCATACAGCAGGTGGAGGCCCTATCACTTGAGCCTCACCTGCTTCCATACTGCTATCATTTTATCGACAGGACGGTAGGGGCTTGCTTCCCCCCGGGCTGGTATCCACACCCCTGCCCTTCCGGCATTTTATGCCATGACCGCGTGATGCCTTTCCCACAGACAGAAAAGAAAAACCTCAGGGAGCGGCCCCAAAGCGGGGAACAAGGGGGGCTCTTGTAAAGACCCTCTGGTGGGGGGGTTGTGAAGAGGGGGGAGGCAGCTACGGGTCAGCCTGGCCGGCAGCAGCCCCCGTCCTTCCTGCCCTTCCAGGCCACCCCCGTCACTCGATCGGGGGCCGGAGCGAGCTGACATCCCCGCCGGGACCCCAGGCGCGCAGGGAAACGGGAAGGCGCGCAGGGAAACGGGAAGGCGCGCAGGGAAACGGGAAGGCGCGCAGGGAAACGGGAAGGCGCGCAGAGGCCGGGGGCAGGCGGAGAATCCAGAGCTGGGAGGCAGTTCTTCAAAGCCCTGGTGTTCCAGACAACGAGGACCACGGGCAAGGGGTTCCAGAACCTTCCCCGCTTGGTCCCTCCCACCCTGAGCGAGCACCGATGTGTGGCGTGTGGCCCCCGGTCAGCTCGTCCAGGGCGGGGGACCTGCGCCATCAGCACAGGGGGGTCCCTGGGGCAGTGGGGAGACCTCGGGGGGTCCCGGGTGGGCTGCCTGGCGTGGAGGAGGGGGCCGGGCCACGTTCCCCGACTGCACAGCGACACCGCGATCCCACGCTGGTCCTGAATGGCTCCAAAGGAAGGGCTGCCGCCAGCAGGGCCCGGGCCAGGGCCACCCTGGCCAGGCAGGAAGTCGGTCAGCACGGGGCCGGGTGCCTCTCGCCCTCGCCGGGCCAAGGCAGATGCGCCCTCCAGACTGACGACAGGCTGGCTGGGGCGAGCCCCTGCCCCGCCCCCGGGCCCCCAACATCCACACGGGGGCCCGAGGGCACTGCGGTCGCCGGCGGGCGGGAGGGCCCTCCTGGGTCCCAGGGCGGGGAGCTCGTCTTCCTCGCCCGTCAGCTTAGGTGGTCTGGCGTTTGGGGGCCACCTGCTCCGGGCGGGCACAGCCTGGGGGCCGAGAAGGACCTTTCGGACGGGACACCTCCTGGCTCCTTTTGTTCCCCCGAAAGAAAAAGACCCCCACTGACCACCGTCTGGCTCTGTGGTCCGCCGCCTGACTCTGTAAAGAAACTTTTGCCAGGATGCGGCCACCGCCCGTCCCCTGGCGCACCGTCCACGGCTGCTCTCGCTCCATCGACGGGGTCCAGGAGCCAGAGGTCGGCCTGCCCGGCTCAGCGGAGATGCCCACGGGCCTCGGGCAGGGGACTGGCTGCGGGAGCTCGGCCACCGCGCAGCCCGGGCCCGGTGCCAACGGCAGCCCCTGAGACCACTAACTCCTCGGGACCCCCCCAAGCCCCGGCACCTGGGCCTGGGACCTCGGCCAGAGCCAGGGGCTTTGCAGATGTCCTCAGGGTAGGGTGAGGCCCGTGGGCGTGGGCTGGGCCGGGTCCAGGGCCCAGGCGCTCACGAGGAGAGGCGGGACACGCGGGGGAACCGGCCAAGGACGACGGAGGCAGGGATGGGAGCGAAGCAGCGGGAGGCCACGGAACGCCACCGACGGCAGGGACCACAGGGGGATAGAGACGAGGAAGGACCCTCCCCGGAGCCTGCGGAGAAGGCACGGTCCAGCCAACACCCTGTTTTCCGACTTCTGGCCTCCAGAATGTGAGGCAAAAAATGCCCGTCGTTTCCGGTTTGTGGTGCTTTGTTGTGGCCGCAGCGGGAGACCAACACACCCGTTTCACAGCAGGAAAAGAGGAGGCACAGAGGGCGACAGCACCTACCCGAGGCCACGCAGCACCCAGACCCGCCCCCCAGAGTCGGCCGTAGCTTAACCAAGGGACCAACCGACGTGCCGCAGCGCTGCAGCCCCGGAACACCGAGCCCGGCGCTCACGGCGGAGAAGCCGCCACCAAACGGGGCGACGGTCTACGGAGCTTCGCTATGGCAGGCACCACATGATCCCGGATGAGTTCTAGGCAGGGGACCCCAAAAAGTCACCGTCGAGGGCAATCTGGGGTTGATGGTGGAAACGGCAACAACTGACTGGCAGCCGCGTCAGTGCTACATTTCCTGGATGTGATCACTGTATTTGGACAAGAGAATGTCCTCGCTTATGGGATTTGAAGTATTTATTTAGGGATAATGAGAGTATCAAGTCTGCAACTGACCCTCAAATACTCAGCAAAATAATATGCAAATACACAAAACAGGCTCAGAGAGAGAGCAAGCGCGACATGGCAAACGTTAAACGTTGCTGAATCTGTGTTTAGGTGTTCGCTGTTGTATTCTTGAAACTTTTTCTGTAGTTGAGAAAATTCCAAAATATATTGTTAAAAGAATAACAACATATATTGATACAACTATGCACAGGCCAAAAAAACCACCTGCAAGCCGTGACCTCCGTAGAGACGGCAGGGGTGGGGGGAGGGGTGGGACGGGAATGCTCGCTTTCTGCTGGCTGCTCGTTTGCTCTTGGCTTTTCTAAATACTAAGCATGTCACTGCTCGTGCTGTGCATGAAAACACAGGCAGATGAGTGGAAGAGAAAGTCTAGAAACGGAGCCAGCCACACACAGATATTCAGTGTATATAAAAAAGGTGGCATCCGAAATCAGCGTGGGAGGCACACGTTAGTCAAAAAGTGGTGTTAGGGGGGAAGCGGACTTGGCCCAGTGGTTAGGGCGTCCGTCTACCACATGGGAGGTCCATGGTTCAAACCCCGGCCTCCTTGACCCGTGTGGAGCTGGCCCATGCGCAGTGCTGATGCGCGCAAGGAGTGCGGTGCCACGCAGGGGTGTCCTCCGCATAGGGGAGCCCCACGCGCAAGGAGTGCGCCCCGTAAGAAGAGCCGCCTAGCGCGAAAGAAAGTGCAGCCTGACCAGGTATGGTGCCGCACACACGGAGAGCTGACACAGCAAGATGACACAGCAAAAAGAAACACAGATTCCTGTGCCACTGACAACAGAAGAGGACAAAGAAGACGCAGCAAATAGACACAGAGAACAGACAACTGGGGGGGTGGGAGGGAAGGGGACAGAAACAAATAAATAAATCTTTGGGGAAAAAAAGTATTAGGATAATTAGGAGTTATCCGGAAAAAAAATCAATCCCTCATATACTTTATTCCAAATACACCAGGAATTTAAATGTCACTTAGGGAGCATGACGCAACTCTCAGTCACTCACCAGAGTTGACCGTTTTTAAATGAAGCACAGGACTTCCTGAAATATTAAGAGTCACACACACGTATTTTTTGGCTTATTTTTCGGTTTATTTTTCATAGTTATTTGTGCCTTTTTCTATTTGGTCCATTTTTGAAAAAAATCGGTTTGGCTTTGGGAGTACAATAAGTGTTAGTTTTCACGGCTGAGCCCATGTGTGGTGGAAACAGAAGAAATGGAGGAAAGCAGGAGAAACTGAACACGAGTGTAGCTTTCTCCTTGAACTTTTGTTACAAAAGTTACCCCTGAAAGTGGGTACCCCGGGAAAAGAAGCCCACTCTTTTATCTCCATGGACTTCTTGCTTATTTGCTTTATTTTTATTATTACTCATATTTATTATTATTGTTACCTAATGTTGAATAAAAACAAGCACTCATAAAATGTGCAGGGCCTGAAACCCATTATCACAGTGAGCAGCCGCCGCCCGCCCAGGTTATGAACTTTTCTTTTCTTAAAAGGAGGTACTGGGGCTTGAATCCGGGACGTCGTACATGCAAAGCAGGTGCTCACCCACTGCGCGACGCCTGCTCTGCTGGTTTAGGAACTCAAGTACTATCACTTTTTTATTTTTACTTTTTTAGGAGGCACTGGGGATTGAACCCAGGACCTTGTACGTGGGAAGCAGGTGCTCAAATACTGAGCTACACCCGCTCCCTGATACTGTCATTGTTTTGAAGACTTCTGAGCCTCCTCTGAGATCGTACCCACTTTCTGCTCCCTCATAATAATCCACTCCCCTAAAAATAAAAAGTAAACAATTCAAATATTTTAAAAAGGAACTATATAAGTATTAGAAGAATTAGAAAAATTAAGGTTTCAGAACATAGTTTTCCACCCAACAACAAACTGGGAAACCATAAAAGGGGAAAAAATGATAAATTTGACCACATTAAAAAAAAGCCCTGCCATCAAAGTAGTCCAGAGACAAAGGAAAACCTGTGTGTGGGGGGGAAACTACTTACGTTTACAGTTTACAGTACAGGTAAAAGGCTAAGTACTATAATATATAAAGAGCTCCCACAAATGAAAAAGAAAAAAATCCCCAATTGAAAAATGGGGAAGGATGCCATTTTAGTTTCCAGAAAAGGGAGGAAGAGTTTTAACTGTGACGTGTGTGGTTAAAAGCAGGGACAGGGGTGGGCAACGGAGAGGGGTCTGTGGGTGTGGAAAGAAGACAAATGGGAAGCAGCAGCACAGAGCCTGCTTGAGCAGAGGCCTGTCTCTCGAGGGGGTGGCGCTCCAGCTGGCCAGCTCTGACAAAACCAGATTCCTGGAGGCACGAGAGGCAGTGGGCGTCCTGCTCCCAGCTCTGCTGTGGGCCTGGCGCGGCCGGGCAGGCACGTGACCCCACCTCCTCTTTCTCTCTGCCTGACTTGACTGGGATGTATTTCTAATGAAACAAAGATAAAACCATTTTTTTTAAGTCTACGAACAGAGCATTTTTCCACTTCGCATGGAGCTGAACGCTGGTTGTGAGCAGGCTGAGGTGTCTGTCGTTTTGCACCCAGAAGCCTGGCGGAGATCGCAGAGCTGGCCACGGCGTGGGCCCTTCCACTGGTGGAGGGCACGGGGCAGCGCGCCCGTCTTCCCAAACAGCAAAACGCCCTGTAGCCCGGGGTCTCGTGTCTAGGAATTCGGCCGGCGCAGAGAGACCGCGGGCTGCCCCTTGCAGGATCGTTGATGTCGGTCAAGGACTGGCCGCCCCCAAAACGTCGGCAGCAGGCAGGGGTGCCCTCGGGATCCAGGCCAACGCCGACAGGGGCCACAGGCGTGCGCTGGGCAGGGGGGGAGCCCTCGTCCACGGACGGCCGCCCGAGGCCCTGCACCCTGGCGAGAAGCCAAACCAGGCGGCCCCCCATGTAGCCCGAGGCTCACCTCCAAGACGGGCCACCAAGGCCAAAGAGCAAGCGCGCGGACCACCTGCGTTACGAGATGTGACGACGCACGCGCGTATTGGAGTCCCGTGACGCGCGGAGGCCGTGCTCTGTAAAGTCGCGGCCAACGCTGGATGGGCGCAGCTCCCGGGGGAACTGTGGGTGCCGTTCCCGCCAGCGCCTGGGAGTGGCATCTTCACCAGCCGACCCATCCCTACCCTGGAGGGTTTCTGCTGGAAGAAGCCTGATCGGTACGTATCGCTGCTTCACACGCACTCGACGCAGGCCTGCTGCCCGACGGAAGCTTCTCCAAAGCACCGGTTTCCTGCGTCGGGCAGGCCACAGCCTCCTCTCGCTTAGGAAAGCTAGACGGCGCTTCGGCGCCACGCGCGGGGGCCGATCCAAACACGGAATCACCCACAAGAGGCACGAAGCCGCGAGAAGCACGGCACTAAGCAGACGGTGACTAGCACGCTCGTTTCTAGCCCGAGAGCGGGAACAAGAAGGCAGAGCGCTGCCCTGTCCGACCACAGCCGGAACGTGCGTGTGGGGAGATGGGAATTTCTCCCCGCTCTGCGCGTGCCCGAAATGGCCACGAGACTGCCGTGCGCGCCGATGTGGGGGCTGCAGAAAACATTAGCAAATCGGTGAATCCACGAGCGGGATCTGCGAGTAACAGGCTTGGATGTGCACGGGTTATCGGGTGCCTCTGGGGGGAGGCGGAAAGGGAGATGCAGTTTCCAAAGCGTATCTTCTGTCCTTTTTAAACTCTGAATATGTGAACACATTACCAGTCACAAAATAAATCCAAGTTAAATGGTAGTAAATAAGTAAATCAAAGGGGAAGAGGATGTGGCTCAAACAGTTGGGCTCCCGCCTATCACACAGGAGCTCCAGGGTTTGATGCCCAGGGCCTCCTGGTGAGGGCGAGCTGGCCCACGCGGAGTGCCGGCCCACGAGGAGTGCCGGCCCACAGGGAGTGCTGACCCGCACGGGAGTGCTGCCCTGCTCAGGAGCGCTGGCCCACGCGGAGAGCTGGCGTAGCAAGGTGACACAACAAAGACAGACAGCGAGGAGAGACAATAAGAGACGCAGCACACCAGGTTGCTGAGGTGGCGCAAGAGAACGAGTGCCTCTTTCCCGTTCCGGAAGGTCCCAGGATGGGCTCCCAGAGCCACCCAATGAGAAGACAAGCAGACACGGAAGAACACACAGCGAATGGCCACAGAGAGCAGACGATGGAGGGGGAGGGGAGAAATAAATAAATAAACCTAAAAAAAAAAAAAAAGGAAGGAAGATAGTATTGTAAAAATGTAAAAGAAACCGCGACGCATGGAAGGACAGCGTGCCTGGGACGCCCGAGGGGCCTGCGTCCCTGCTCAGCAGGGGTCCCGCCCGGGCACGCGCACGGTGGATTCCCGGGGGCACTTCCTGGCCGCGAAGGGGCTGCGTGACTTACTCCGACCAGCGACACGCAAGCAGGGCTAACGCACGTCCAGCTCCCCACGCGCTCCACGGCCACCCCGAGCCTACAGAATCAAGGCCAAGAAATGCCCCCTGACCCCGACTCGGTGGCCCCCACGGGCCCCACCCGCCCCTCACGCCCGGCCGTGGCCCTCGGCGGCCGTGACCGCGGTTGTGCGGGGCGAAGAGGCACGCTGCTCAGTGCAGGCGGGGAGGGGGGGCGCAGGGAGGGAAGGCCTCGGGGTCATGGCCCCACCCTGCCGCTGCCTCGGTTTCCCCACCTGCAAATGCCCAGGGCACACGGCCGCTATTTGGCGAGCGGAGAGCGGGGGACTGGCGCTCACCCACCTGTCCTGCAAACCCTCGCGACGCCCAGTGCCCTTCTCGTCCCACCTCAGCCTCAGCCATAGTTCAAGGTCCCTCCATTCCTGCTCCTTCCAGAGCCTTCCGCCCCGTGGCCCCCGGCTTCAGCGGCTCAGCCAGCATCTGCCTGGGGCCCCTCGGCCCCTTACCCCTCTCCAGCCACGGAGCCCCAGCCGGGCCCCGGCCTCCTCGCCGCTCCTACCGCTGCGGCCCCTTCCCCACAAAGCACGCACTGGTAGACGGGGACGGGACGCTCGCCGCCCTGCCTGGAACACGCGCTGTCGCAGGACACAACCGCGAGGCCCCGCGCAGTGCCCGGCCCACCAGCCTCACTTCTGTGGCTCAAACACACCCGGCGCGCTCCCGGCCCCAGGGCCTTCGCTCGGGCCGCCGCCATCGCCCACTCGCAGCCGCTCCGTCCCACACAGGTTTCGGCCGCCAGGCCACCCACCTCCTCCGATGGCAGCCCCCAAGCCCTCGCCGTCACCGCGACGGCCCGTTTCACTCTCCTCGGGGCCCGGGCCACCGTCAGAATGAGCTTATCCAGGGGGTGGCAGGTTGTTTCTGCGGGAGACCAGACAGTGGATACTCCCAGGTTGACAGGCCCCGCTAGCGGTGCCATGACGCGATGCTGCCACTGCAGCACAAAAGCCACCAGAAGGGCCGCGTGCTGATAAAACTTTATTTACACAAGCCGGCGGGGGCCGGCGCTGACCTGCCGCTGCCTTCTGCCGAGCCTGGGGCCGACATGTTTACACGCTCACCGGTACCCCCCGTGGCCCCGACCCCGGGCACCCCAGCGCTTGACACAGCCGAGCAGGAGGCAACCCCACGACTGCAGCCCCTCTCCACCTCCTGGCAGGCGCCCGGTCCACCCTGCTCGAGGGGCGTCGCACACGCGCTCACCCCAGCTCTCCCGTCCAGCAGGCCAGGCTCAAAGGTGCCCTGCAGGGCCGCCCCAGTCCCTCCTGCGGCGCCTCCTGCTTTATCCCCTCCGCGGACGCCGTCCCCCCGCTCACCCGACCTTCAGCAGGACCCTGTGGGGTGCGAGGATGTTCTGGATACAGGGGACATGGAGGGGACCGACCAGACCATCGAGTCTGCCTTCGCGGGGCGGAGGGCAGGGAAGCGACGTCGTGCCTGTCGGTGAGGATGGCGCCACAGCAACAGGCTCCAGGGAACAGGTAGGGGGGCAGGGGAGGCCACACGGAGGAGGTGACATTTGAGCAGAAGTTGCATGACCTAGGGGAAGGGCCTTCCAGAGGTGGCCGTGCAAAGGCCGTGCAAAGGCCGTGCAAAGGCCCTGAGGCAGGACCTGGCGTGCTGGGGGAGCAGTGAGGAGGCCGTGGGGCTGGGGGAGCAGGGGGAGGGGACGGGGCAGGGTGCACCGGGCCTGCTGGGCCGCGGGGGGGATGTGGGCCTCCCCCCGAGGGAGGTGGGGGCCGTGGGGGCTGCGGGCAGAGGAGGGCCGGGCCCTGAGGCAGGTTTTAGTGGCATGCCCTGGAATGAGCTGGCGGGAGCGCAGGAAGGGGCGGGCAGCCGGGGCAGGCACGGGCACGCGGGCGCAGGCCACCATGCCGGGGCTGGCCGGGGCAGGGGCCGGGGCTGTAGGGAGGCGTGGACGGTCCCGGGGCGATGGTGAAGGCCGAGCCGCCGAGATCCGCCACCCGATCAGCTGCTGGGCCGGGACTGGGATGGGGAGGGGGCCAGGAGGGAAGCCCACCGGCCCGGGGCGCCGCGGTAGCAGGACGCGTGGGGCAGAAACGGCCCAGACCCAGCTCAGGCCAAGACCCATGCGTCCACAGCGGCAGCCTCCGCGGCCTGCCCTCCCGAGACGCCACCACGAGATGCCACCACCCGGCCCTCCGTCTCGCCTCCCATCAGCCTGCCCGTGCCACCCCCAACACCCAGAGCCGCGAGGCCGCAGGGAGTCAGCCTCTCTCGGCCCATGGGGTGGGCTGCGAGCCGCGCCGACCTCTCGGGAAGGCCACCGGGCGTTCGAGAGTCGGGGCCAGAGCCCCGGCCCTGCCACGGCTGGAGCCCGGCGGCTGGACACTGCGGTGGCCCTGGCGTCGGGCCGTGTTCAGAGGCGGGGCCGACGGCATCGGGGCGGCCCAGGACTGCTCGGGAAACATCCGCGCGCTCCCCGGCCAGGGCCGGCTGTCGTCGGCGGGGCCGGTGGGGAAAGCAGAAGGTGACTGCCCTCACGCTCGGCCGGGGCTCGCGCCACGCTGGGTCCTGCACCTGAGCGCCCCTGAGGCCCGCGGGCGCCCTCCAAGGCCAGGGCTGTCGTTGGCCCCGTTTTACAAACGGGACACCGAGGCTCAGGGCGGTGATGGCAACCCCAGACCCCAGGGCCTCCGCCCCCCACCATGGCACTGGAAAAAAAATGATGAGACCTCCGTGGGGGGAAATAATCCAGATCATGAGAGGCGGAAAAGCAGGTTACTGGATGGCACAGGCCGGCGGTGCCCGCAGGGGCCACTCGGTGTCTGGGGACCTCGTGGGGCGTCCCCTCTGGGGGAGGGGGCTGCTAGCGGCATGGCGCGTGCACAGGGGCCTGGAGAGGCTGCTCGACGCCCCGCAGTGCCCACGGCGGCCCCCCACTGCCGAGAACCTTCTGGCCCAAACATCAAGGAGACAGAGAAACCGCGTCCAGGACGGACAGGCCCGTCTCTGGGCCTACCCGCTTGTGCAGCAGTGGAAACAGAGCGCCGGCTATGAGCTAGACTGCTCATGGGACTGACAGCAGAAGTAATGGGTCTGGAGGGGAGCGGCAGGCACCTCTTAATTTTACAACGACTGGAAGTAAACTGATGTCACAGCAGGCAGGCTGCGCCAGCGCCTTCTTCGGGCCCTCTGGTGCTCAGACCTCGGCCTCGGCTGGAGCAGGGGACAGTCTCGGGCCATTTAGTTTGGGACCAGCCCAGGCCGGGGGTGGGGGCTGACAGCGGAAGCCAGGGGGCCGGGGAGGGGGGCTCGGCTCACTGGGTGCCCCGGGTGCGCCTGGCACCGGCCAGGTCCGGGGAGCAGCCGCTGGCAGAGCGCACGGGCGAGGCGACGGGATGGTGGGAATTATCTGGGTCATCTACCAAGCGCTTCCAGATGGCAGTGGAGAGGAAGTGAGGCTTCCAGAGCCAAGGGGTGGGCGAGAGGGGGGGGCGTGGAAGGCACTCGCCGTCCCTCACCCCTCCCCGGACCCTTCTTCCCAAGGCACCCTGGCATCTCGTGCCTGCCAAGGGAGCTTCGGGAGGCCCGGGTGTCCATGTGTCCATCTACACCGGAGGAGGCTGCTGGGGAGGGATGGGGGGGCAGATCCGGAAACTTCTTCCCATCTGGTAGCGTGTGACCTCGCGCGAGCAGGAAGCGCTCCTCCGGGGAGCCCGCAGGGCTGCGCCAGGACGCCCGCCTCCCCTCACCTTTGCTGCGGGAAGGCGTGCCAAGGCGAGGGGCCCAGGGGACGCGACGAAGCCGGTCCCCTTCCCCAGGCTTTCAGCAGCCGGGCAGTGCCCAGGGAGGAGGCTTGGGGGCAGGGAAGAGAGAACAGGGCCCCAAGGCGTCCCCCTGCCCCACCTGCTGGCACAGCCTCAGCCCAGCAGGCACCTCCAAATGTCACCCCCTCGGACCCCAGGAAGGCAGGGAGGTGGACAGCCCCCCAGCAGCTGCGCCTGGAGACTTCCAGAAAGAGAGAAGAGGTGGACTGAGTGGGGGGGGGGGTGGCTCACCCCGATGGCTTCCGGGACACCCCCTGTTCCTGCATCCCTTCCGGATCACCAAGATGTGTCCACATGGGTGATGGCTAGTGGGGGCGGGGTAGAGGCCAGGAAGCTTCAACTCGCAAGGTGGCACCCCAAAGCAGTGGGTCTCGGTAGGGAGCCGCATCTGGGGCAGTGTCACCCCTTGCCCCCCCCCCTCATCCGCCCCCGGAATGGGGGTTCTCTGCGATCCCGCACACTCCCGAGCGAGCACGCCCTCGCCAAGCAGCACGGAAGGGAGGTCGACACCTGGGACCGCCGACCCAAGGCGGTCCCTCACCCCGCGCCCCAAGTGGGGCAGCCCACCCCCCGCCTGCGGGAGGCGGGGACCCCCATCCCCGCCGGCCTCCACCAGGGGCTGCTCCGCCCACGCCCGCCCGGAGCGCGAGCCCTGCGCCTAGCCCCCGCCTCCGGGCCGGGGGACGCCCCCAGGGGTCCCCCGAGGGGGCGGCGCCGCGCGCGTCCGCCTCCCGGGCCCCGGGCGGCGCGTCCCCCCGACCCCCAGTTGGCGCGCTCCGCCCCCCCCCGCGAGCGCCCCCGAGTGGAACATTCCGGCCGCCCGCAGGCGGCGGGTCGCGCGCCCCTCGGCGCTCGGGCGGGCCCACTAGGCGGCGGCGGGGGGGCGCGGGCGGGCCCATTCGCCGCGAGGGGAGGGAGCGAGCCCGGAACCGTTACCTGCGGCCGCCCCGCTGTCCGCGGCCCACGCCGCCTCCGCGGGCACGGCGCCCGCCTCGGCGCTCTCCGCCTCGTCCGGCACCTCCAGCTCCATGGCGGCGCGCGCGGGGCCGCGGGCGGGCGGCCGGGGGCTGCGAGCCGAGCTGCGGCCGCCGCCGCCGAACAACAACCGCCGCCGCCGGCCGGAGGGCGGGGGAGGGGGGGGCCGGGCCGCGGGGGCGGGGCCGGGGGCGGGGCCGGGTCGGCGCCATCGCGCCGCGCGCCGCCGCCAATCGCCGCTCGGGGGCGGGGCCTGCGACGGCAAGGGTCGCAGGACCGCCTCGCGCGCCCCCTCGCGTCCGGCGGTGGGAGGGCAGCGCCCTTCTCGGAGGGTCGTATCCACACGGTTATTAGCATAATGTCAATATCGGTGTCAATCGATGTTGGTATGATGATGAGTGTTCAAGATTTCATCTGCATGTGGATATCGGCCTTCAAGAGCCAACTCCAGCACAGCCAGTTAAATAGGCAGTTTAACGTTGATGTTGAATATTAATCAATGCTGATCAATATTCATGTGGGTAATAAGATTTAATTCTAATACTGCCATTTAATATTCCATTTCTAAAAGCATACGTAATATCAACGTTGGTAATATTTAAACTTAATGTCGATACTTAATGGTGACATTTTGTTGCTATCTAAATATTCAGGGTTTAACATGGATATAATAGGTTGATAAGATTCAAGTTGAGTATGGCTATTTAACTTTTAATGTTGTGTTGAAATCAATGCTAATATCAGTAGCTGATGTCAATAGTCGATGGTTCGAGTGGATATTTAATATTCAGCCTTGATTGAAGTGACGAATGCGTAACTGGTCATGCTAAATACCACTGATAGGACAGTTTGGATGCATCGTATGCTCTACTAATATGTATCAATAAAATGGATTTGTTAAGAAAAAGTAAATGTGAAAAAATTTCAACCTTCTTTTCTAATATTGAGTATATAATAGTGATATTTAATATTAGTATTGATAATAATAGTCCATTTTAATGTTGGTATTTAATATTCAAGATTTAATCTTGGTATTGATAGCAATATTAATTTTTTTAAAGATTTATTTATTTATTTTATTTCTCTCCCTTTTCTCCCTCCCCCGCCCCAGTTGTCTGTTCTCTGTGTCCATTTGCTGCGTGTTCTTATTTTTGTCTGCTTTTCTTGTTGCCAGCAGCACGGGAATCTGTGTCTCTTTTTGTTGCGTCACCTCTCCGTATGTGTGGCGCCATTCCTGGGCAGGCTGCACTTTCTTTTCACGCTGGGCGGCTCTCCTTACGGGGCGCACTCCTTGCGCGTGGGGCTCCCCTACGCGGGGGACACCCCTGCGTGGCACGGCACTCCTTGCGCGCATCAGCACTGTGCAGGGACCAGCTCCACACGGGTCAAGGAGGCCCGGGGCTTGAACCACGGACCTCCCATGTGGCAGGCGGACGCCCTCACCACTGGGCCAAGTCCGCTTCCCGATATCAATACTAATATTGATATTTGGTGTTAATAGTTGACCTTCACTATTGGTATTTAATATTTAACTTTAATATAGTTATTTAAATATTCAATACTTAACGCATTTAATATCAATGATAATAATACTTCAGTGTTGATATTTAATCAACATTTAATACTATATTTAAGAATTCAATATATAATAACATCTGTAATATCAATGTTCATGATAGCATTAATTTTAATATTGAGATTTAGCATTTGACATTTATATTGCTATCTACTTAACATTTAATATGGATATTTAATATTAATATTGCGAATACTCTATTCTAATATAGTTATTTAATATTCAACATTTAATATTGATGTCAATACTAATACTAATACTGGTTGATAGCTGATTTCAATCTTCAGCGTTTAATATGGTTATTGAACGTTTGACATTTGCTGTTTCTATCTAATATTCAACATTCTGAATATTAGTGTCAATAATAGTCATTTGAATGTTGAGATTTAATGTCTGAAGTGTAATATTTATACTTATTAGTAATACTGCCAGCATTCCATTTTAATGTTGATGTTTAGTATTCAGCCTTTTACGTCACTGCTTGACATTCAGTGTTTAATGTTGGTATCTGACAGTGAGAGCAATACTCAGTTTTGATACGTTTAATAGTCAACATTCGATATAGCTGTTTATTATTCCGTGTTTGATATTGACTTATGTGATAATAGAAAGAACATTTCCGGGCACTTATTAAGTGGCAGGCTGGGCTCTAAGGCCTCTGCACACGGCGTCTCCGTCAGCGAGGGGCCTGACGTGGTCCCAGGACGTCACGCAGAGCCTGGCCCTGGAAGGCAGCAGCTATTTGAGACTATTAGGCACTCGGATGGGTGCTACTGTCACCCCTTCTTACACTCGAGGAAACGAGGAGCCGGGAGAGCGTAAGCCTCTTGCCTGGCATCTCGCCAAGCATCGTGCCCCGATCAGTGCTCTTGATTGTGTTAAAAATAAGCGAGCCGGCGCCGAGGCGTCCAGCGGGCGAGCTCAGCGAGGGGCGAGCAGGCGGCGCCGCAGCCCGTCCCCGGGGGCTGGGAAGCAACGCGGGCTGGGGCCGTTCCCTTCGCTCTGGGTGATTTCTGGCGGGGAGGGTGCTGGTAGAGAGGAGAGGAGGCAGGCTCTTTGATTTCACCCGGGCCGGTCTGACTTCCAGAGAATGTGTTCACTGCCTGGGGAGGCGCAGCAAGCCGCGTGGTGCTGCCTGTTTGCTTTTCGGGGGGTATGGGTGGGTGAGTGTGGGTGCTAAAAGAAACATACAATTTCCCGTTTTCACCACTTCCAAGCATGCAATTAGGCAGCTTCAAGTCATCCCCAATGCTGGGTCACCATCCCCACACCACCCGCCACCAAAGTCTTCCTACCACCCCCCCAGAGAGAAAGCCAGCACCCACGAGCTCCCCATTTCCCTCTCCCCCCACCCCCGGTGACCTCTCGTCTACCTTCTGTCTCTAGGAATTTGCACAGTCCGGTTATTTCACGTAAGTGGAGTCATACGCTCCGTGTCCTTCCGAGAGTGGCTTATTTTACTCAACGTGTCTTCAGGGGTCGTCCGGCGCTCCATTCCTTTTTCATGGCTGAATAATATTCCGTGACGCGGCCAGGCCACCTTCTGTTGGTCCATCCAGCTTGGCCCTCGCGTGGCTTCCACCTTTTGGCTCTTGGGAAGGCCGCAGCAGTGAACGCCGGCGTGCGAGCCTGTGAGTCCCTGCTTTCATTTTTTGGGGTACGGACCAAGAAGCGGGTTTGCCGGGTCGTGGGATTCCTCTTTGAGGACCCTCTGGGCTGTTCTGCGCAGTGGCTGAGGGCCTTGGGTTTTAACCTGAAGATTAGAGGCAGCCCGGGGCGCCGGGGCAGGTCTTGGCTCGATCCGGAGGCTTCTGGAATGCGCGGCGTCTAGACAAGGAAGCAGGTCCAGGAAGGAGGGGCCGTCAAGCACCCAGGTCCGGAGGGTACGGGGGTCCCCAGGCGAGCTGGGGAAGGCGATTCTGGGGGACAGCAGGGCCAGCGCGCCCAGCCAGCCCCGATGAGTCGGAAGACTCCAGGGAGGGGTCTTTGGGAAGGTCGAGCGCCTGGAGCCCCCAAATCATCTCAGACCAGCGGTCCTCAAACTGGGGTTCCTGGGCCAGCAGCTGCTTAGAAATGCGCATCGTCCTTTCCAGCTATCCAGGACCCCAGGTCGGAAACTCGCGGGGGCGGCCCCCAAGCGAGGCTTTCCAAACAAGCCCCGCTTTGTTCGTCTTCATTAGTTTCTTGTTTATTATTCTTATTGAAATAACAAAAATGGTCCAATAACGAGTGCCGCGATGAACGCACAACGACCTGTTTTACCAAATACCGTCGATTGTGCACTTGGGATGGCTTTACGCTGTATTCGTATATAGCAATAAAATCGACTGGTATTTGGAAAACCAACAAGCCCCCCAGGGGCTACTGATGCTCCGAGGAGTTTGAGAACTGCCGACTTAGACGCTGGGAGAAGGGCGGGCGGGTGACAGAGCAGTGCTTCAGGGTGACGAGAATGGAAACGAGACGAGGCGTCGGCGACACCCGGGGTGGATGCTGCTTCTGCCCTGGTGCAAATTCAATGCTGAAACGAAAAAACAGATCGAGAGATGGAGACAGAAGGCACGTCATTTAGAACCCTGGAAGTCGACGTCAAAATCATCAGCTCAGGGAAGCGGATGTGGCTCACGCGATAGGGCCTCCGCCTACCATATGGGAGGACCCGGGTTCCATCCCTGGGGCCTCCTGGTGGAAAAGAAGAGAAAGCGCCTGCGCAGCGGGCCAGCGCCCCACGAGTGCCTGCCGAGTGCCCACGCGGTAAGCCCGCGAGTCACGTGGCAAGGTGATGGCGCATCAAAAGGGAGACGAGAGTCAAGGTGAAGCACAGCAGGGACCGGGAACAGAGGTGGCGCAGCCGACAGGGAACCTCTCTCCCCATCAGAGGTCCCAGGATCGAATCCCGGTGAATCCTAGAGGAGAGAAGATGAGAAGAGAAGACAACACAGACAGCAAAAACAGCAGGGCAGGAGGAGGGAAAGGGGGGAATAATCTTTAAAAAATAATAATCAGCTAAAAGAAGCGAGTGAATGAAGATGAATGAAGGACTTGGGGAAACTGCTGGGAGCTGCTGATTTTTCTAAACGAAATGTGATCATGATTGGACTCTTTGAAAGGCATGCGTGTGTAACTTTAATACAAAATTGAAACTTCAAAATGGGTGGGGGGTGGGGGCCGCGGGGGGATGAGGCTGACAGGAAACGGAGAGGAGGGGGCCCCTGGTCCCCCTGCTTCAGCCTCATTCTGCAGGGAAGAAAATTGGGGTTGCGGGTGGGGCCGGGGCCCGGTTTCTAGTGCCCCCTGGTGGACAGAGCGGCCGCTGCCGTCACCCCTGGCAGGTAGGCGGCGTTTGTCTCTTGTCCACCCCCTGCCCAAAGCTCCTTCCCTTCCACCCTCCCTCCCTCCCTTGACTTATTGAGTGCCTACTGTGTACCTGGCAACTGTTGTAAGCCTCGGGGATACAGCAACCAGCAAGACAAAATCCCTGACCTCAACGAGGCTGCATTCCAGAAGGGGAGAAGGAGAATAATAAAAGGAATAAGGTAGAAGGCAGTGGCCACTGCTAGTAGACACTTAAAAAAACAGGCCAAGGTCGTGAGCGTAATGGCTCTGCGTTGCACACGTAAAACGACTCGATTAGAACGAGGCATTTTAAGTTACGTGTATTTTAGCACTGTAAAAATAAAATTAGCGGGAAGCGGACATGGCTCAATGGATGGACCGTCTGCCTACCACATGGGGGGTCCAGGGTTCAAACCCCAGGCTCCTGACCCGTGTGGAGCTGGCCCATGCGCAGTGCTGATGCGCGCAAGGAGTGCCCTGCCACGCAGGGGTGTCCCCCGCGTAGGGGAGCCCCACGCACAAGGAGTGCACCCCGTAAGGAGAGCCGCCCAGCACGAAAGGAAGTGCAGCCTGCCCAGGAATGGCACCGCCCACATGGAGAGCTGACACAGCAAGATGACGCAACAAAAAGAGACACAGCTTCCCAGTGCTGCTGACAAGAATGCAAGTGGACACAGAAGAACACACAGCGAATGGACACAGAGAGCAGGCAAAGGGGGGGACGGAGGCAGGGGAAAGAGGAGAAATAAATTTTTAAAAAATCTTTTAAAAATTTAATAAAAAAATAAAAGGAATTATTCATTCCTTATAATAAATAAATAAATAAATAAATAAAAATAGCCAGAACAGTCTATTCAACAAATGGTGCTGGGAGAATTGGATATCCACAGCCAAAAGGAAGAAAGAGGACCCCTCTCTCACACCTTATACGAAAAATTCACTGAAAATGGATGAAAGACCTACATACAGAAGCGACAACCATAAAACTCCAGGAAGAAAATGTAGGAAAACGCCTTCCAGACCGTGTGGTAGGCCACAGTTTCTTGGACCTTACACCCAAAGCACAGCAACAAAGGATAAAAATGGATAAATGGAACCTCTTCAAAATCCAACGCTTTTGCATCTCAAAGGATTTTGTCGAAAGGGTGAAGAGGCCGCCCACTCAATGGGAGAAAATATTTGGAAATCCCGTGATACATAAAGAGATACTAAAACTCCACAATAAAAAGACAAAAGACCTGATTAAAAAATCGGCGAAAGATTAGACTAGACATTTGTCCAAAGAAGAAATGGCAAAACAAAACAAAACAAAACATGAAGACATGCTCAACATCGCTAGCAGTTAGGGAAATGTGAATCAAAACTACAATGAGGTCTCATTTCACAGCTATCAGAAAGGCCACGATTAAAAAGACAGAGAACGACACGTGCTGGAGAGGCTGTGGAGAGAGGAACATCCCTTCCTCTTGGGAAGGCAGAACGGTGCAGCCCTGTGGAGGACTGTGGGCGGTTCCTAAAGAGGTTGAACGTAGACTTGCCGCGTGACCTGCAGCACCGCTAGTGGGTAGAAGAGCTGAGAGCAGTGACACGGACAGACATCTGCACACTTACATGCACAGCGGTGTTTTTCTTTTTTTCTTTTTTCTTTTTTATTTAATTTATTTAATTTCCCCCCCTCCACTGGTTGTCTGTTCTCGGTGTCTATTTGCTGCTTCTTGTTTCTTGTCGTCAGCCCGCTTCTGTTGTTGTCAGCGGCACGGGAAGTGTGTGCAGCACCATTCCTGGGCAGGCTGCACTTTCTTTCGCACTGGGCGGCTCTCCCTACGGGGCGCACTCCTTGCGTGTGGGGCTCCCCTATGCGGGGGACACCCCTGCGTGGCAGGGCACTCCTTGCGCGCATCAGCACTGCGCATGGGCCAGCTCCACACGGGTCAGGAGGCCCGGGGCTTGAACCACGGACCTCCCATATGGTAGACGGACGCCCCAACCACTGGGCCAAAGTCCGTTTTCCAGCGGTGTTTTTCATGATTGCCGAAAGATGGAAACAACCCAGGTGTCCACCAACCGACGAATGGACCAGCAAGCTGCGGTGTGCGCACTAAGTGGCGAGTCACGCAGCTGGAGGAAGAAATGAAGGCAGGAAGCCAACGTGGATGGCCCTGGAGGACACGATGTCGAGCGAAGCAAGCCAGACACAAAAGGACACATACCAGACGATTGAGCTATTATGACCTAAATACATTGTGTAATCTCATGAACTTATTAACTTGAATATGGGTCACCAGAAGATAGGATGAGGTTAGGGAATGGAAAGCTGAGGGTTAATCTGGGCAGAACTGGTAAAAAAAAAAGGTTGTTTGTAAATCTTTGGAAATGAATGAAGATGATGAAAGCACATCGTAGCGTTTGTAACTAGCAGAGCTGTTACACGGGTGTGACAGTGGCTGAAAGGGCAAGTCTAAGGTCACGTGTCCTGCTAGAAGGAAAGCTAAGCCATGTAACGTGGGACTGTGGAGCACAGTGAAACCCCACGTAAAATACGAATATGGGTGATATTGCACATAGAAGACGGTTTATTCAAACTATAAATACAAATATACTAGAGAGAAGGAAAAGAACAGCAGCGACGCACGGCAGGAGAAGCACAGAGAGAGTGAGAGGTGGTGAGGTTTTTGTTTGTTTCTTTGTTTCTTTGTTTTTTCTGTTTATTATTATTATTGAAATAAGGAAAATGCTCTAACAGTGATAGAAGTGATGAAAGCACAACTCTGTGATTACACCAAATACCATTGATTGTACACTTTGGATGGATTTATGCTGTATTATGCTGTATTGATTTGTTAAAAATAAAAATAAAAACAAAGACCAATGGGATAGAAAAAGGCTCAGGAGATAATATGTACCAAACGCTTATGCCAGTGGCTCCAATAGTCCTATAGCACAAGCCACGTGTGCCCTTCAAAACTTTTCTCATCGCTACAGTGAAAAAAACAAAACAAAAATCTTAATAACATATTTCACTTGACCCAGTACATCCAAAATATTATCATTTCAACATGGACTCTATATTCAATAAATTGGGCTTATGTATTGAAATTTATAAAGGAATTTTATATTCAATACATGCTTTAATAAATTACAGAAATCTTTTTTTTTTTTTGCATACTGAGTCTTCAGAATCCGGCTCACGTTTTGCACTCACTGCACAACTCGTTAACTCGGACCAGCTACTGGGGATGGGACAGTGGCCAACTTGCCCTACGGAGTGACCCTACTGTGTGCCCGGCACAAGTTCTAAGCACTCTATAGATATTCAATCATTTAGTCCTAGAAACAACCCTGGGAGGGAGGTACTAGTTTTTCCATCTACTTTTCTCCATGAGGAAACTGAAGCCCAGAGAGGCCAAGTGGTTTACCCAAGGCCACACAGCATGGAAGGGGTAGAAGCTTCTCGGCACAGGGATTCCCCATTCCCCGACACAGAAGCAGGATGCATGCCCAGCTCGGCCGGTGGAAGGAGCCAGCCCTGGCACGACCCCAAGGCAGAGCGCGCCCAGGCTGGGGGGGCGGCGCAGGAAGCGGCACATCTTGGCGCTTCCAGGTGCCAGGGTGGGCAGTGAGGGCGGGAGGCGTGGGCCGGCCATTCCTTGCTTGATCTGCCTCCTGAGCACCTACTACGTGCGGAGCCTTGGCGCGTGGCCGGCCGGGAGCTCCGCGGGCAGGGGCGGGGCTGGGCACTCCCGGCCCGCGGGCGAGCAGGGGTTAAGGCCGCGGCTCCCAAGTTGCGACAGAGCCACAGCCCGGCCGGCCGCGGTCCCTCCTCTCCTGCGGCTCCCACCGGCCAGGGGCCCGCCTGGCCTCCACGGGGGAGGAGAAGTTGGGGCGCACAGGTGGGCAGAGCCCCGAGCCAAAGCCGGGCCCCCTCCCCACCGCTCGTGCGGGGTGGGCTCCCGGGCTTGGGCTCCCGCCGCCTGCTCCGGGGCCACCGGCTCCCTAGACAGGTAAGTCCCTCCCTCGGTCTGCCCACCATCCGCATGGCCGGGTCCCGGGATCGCCCATCGCCTGCCCCCCGGAAAGCAGGCCGCTGACCCGCCCGCCCGGGCACCTGACGCGGCTGCCGAGCGATTAGCTGGCAGCAGGTCCTGTCGCCGGCCCGTCCGGGGCCCCAAAGCCGGCAACGCAGCAGGTGTCCAGCTGGGGCCGGAGAGGGGCCGCAGGCTGCTCTCGGGGCCCCCCGAGCTGCGGTGGCGTTGGCAGCCGTCCCCGGGGAACTTTCAGGAGGTCCCCAAGCAGAAACCGGCCTCTGCTCTCTCTTCCCGCTTCCGGACACTGCAGGGCTTTGGGGGCGTCCCTTTTCCCCGGGTCAAGCGTCCCGACTCAGAGGCGCAGGTGGGCAGTGGCCGGCGGCCATCCCCCCTGTCCCCCCCGGCGGACCAGGCTGTGGAAGGGAGGGCGAGCACGAGGGGTCAGCGGGTGGCACTTTTCTGGGTCATTTGGTCCCAAACGTGCAGGACAAAGAGAGCTTCCCGGGGTGCTGAGTGTCCGGTTGCAGCGTCCAGTTTCTGGGGCCCCTTGGGGCCCCCGGCAGGCCCGAGCATCTGCACCGTGGGTCCCAGGGCCGCCTGGCGGCTTGGGGTCACCCCGGGGATGCGGGCCTGGGGGACATGCCTCTGTCTTCGGGCCCCCCACCCTCCCTGGGGTTTGGGCCTCCAGCCCCTGCTCCTCTCTCCCGGCCTCAGCATTCCGCCCTGTCAAGTGGGGTTCCGCAGAGGGGCTGGGGACAGCGAGTGGGGGAGCGGATTGTCTTTCGGGGTGGGTGACGGGCGAAGGCCACCTCCTCGACTTTGGAGCTCTGGCCGCCCATCCCGTGTTCTAGAAGAAGCCAGGCTCAGAGAGGGGAAGGCGCTGGACCGGGGCGGCACAGCAAGTCAGGGGTGCCGGGCGCCCCGGAGGCAAAAGGCAAGAGGGGAGGTGGGGGGTGTGCCCCTCCCCTCCCCCCCGACAACGCCCCCACCCGGCATCTTGTAAAACTCCTGCCACCCTGCCCCTCCGGCTGCACCCGGGACAGGGCCCCGAGCTTCCGCGAGGCCCGAGCTCGGGGGAAAGTCCACGGGGAGGGGTGGGGGCGCCCCGAGCTCCCGGGCCGGGCACCGAGGGGAGCCGTGTTTGCTCAGGGCGGGGCCTGCCACCCTTTGGAATGTCCCGAGGTCAGGGGAAGCCGTGGCGGGGAGGAGGGGCCGGCGGGGGGCGAATCAGCATTGCTTGAGCGCCTGCTGTGTGCTGGCGCTATTAGAGTCCTGGGGCGGGGGAGAGGTTGAGCAGTGAACCCCTGAGCAGTGAACTGAGCAGTGAACTGAGCAGTGAACCCCAAATTCTGGCCCCAGTGGAGCCAATATGTGGGGAAGGCCGGTGGCGGTGACTTGTCTGTGCCTCATCATCCTGGGTTCGAGGCCCGGAAGTGGACGAGGTGGGGTGGGGTGGGGGAGGACATGACAGAGGGGCCTGGGGGCGCCGGGGGCGGGTGGGGGCGGAGGAGGTAGTTCCCAATTTAAAATAGAAAGAGTGGGGGGAAGCAGAAAGGCCCTCGGGGAAGGCAACAGGGGAGCAAAGACTTGAGGAAGAGCTGGCGCTGGTGACCGCTGGGGCAGGGTGCGGGCCGGGGCGCAGGGCCGTGCAAAGGCCCTGAGGCAGGACCCTGCTCGGCCAGCGGGAGGCGGCGCGGCACAGAGGGCTCCCCCCCTCCCAGGGAGGTGGGAGCCACGGGGGGCTGCGGGCAGAGGAGGGCCTGGCCCTGCCGTGGGGGCTCGCGGGCGCCCTCTGGCCCTGCGGGGAGCACAGGCTGGGGGGGCCCGGGGAGCAGGGCGGGGGTGACTGAAGGGGCTGGACCGGGCGGAGGGGAGCAGCGGGAAGGAGGCCGATTCCGGACAGATTTGGGTAGAACTAGCATTTCCAGCTGCCTGGGACCCAGAGAGCGGCCACGGAAGGGAAGTGGGGAGAAGGTCCCGGTGTCTAGGGTGACAGTGCGGGGAGGGGCAGCAGGGTGGCGGGAACAGCCGAGGCCGCCCCAGGAGAAAGGCTCTTTTGTTGGTTTTGCGACCCTGAAGGAGAATTCCCGCCCCACCCCCACCCCCCCCACCCCCCGCAGGTGAAATCCTGAGTCTCACACAAAGAGAAAACCAGCAGGTCTTTCTTTCCTGGGTTTGTTTATTGGGGACGTCCTGGGTGGAACAGCCCATTCAGAGGAGGATTTGAAGAACACACACGCAGGCGGCCCGGGAACGCGGAAGTGGGTCGCCAGCTCGGCGCACAGCGGGCCGGTGGCCTCAGGCACGATCGATTGCGCCCTCCGTGGCCCGGACGCCTTTGGCCTTCCTCCAGACAAGGTCCTTGGCCATCGCCTCAGTTTCCCTCCCTGTACGAGTCGTACTCTCTCTCAAAGGCAGGGAGGAGCCTGGGTCACCTGGAAGGTGTGCCCGGGGCCCCGGCGTGGAACGGCCAAGGAAAGCTGGGGAGCTAGCGAATGTTCTGGAGCTGGAGCCACTGCTCCTGACCGTGTATTTCGGGGAGGGACTCTTGGTGGAGTGCGGGTCCCCCCTGCCGGGCTGGGAGCTCCAGGAGGGCGGTAGCCGCAGGGCCCCGGGCTTGGTACACAGTAGGCACACAATGCATGCACAGGTAACCCATGGGGAGCTGCCGTAGACTCGGGAGGGAGGGAGGCGGGAGCGGTGCGTTGTGGAAGGACCGAATCTGAACACGCAGGGCTCAGTGGCCCAGCGGGTGGAGGCCTGGGGGGGGGGATTCGGGGGAGATGAGGCTGGGGGGGGAGAGCGGTGAGCAAGGTGCCGCCTCCCCTCCCGTCTACACTGCCCGCCCCCGGCCCCCTCCCCCGCCTCCGCGGCTGGTCCTGGGCCGCCTCCTCCTCTTCGTCTACACTGCTTGCCCTCCCGTCTACACTCGCTCCCCTGGCAACCTCCCCAGCCCAGGGCTGAAGTCACTGGCCCACAGTGGGGGGACTCGGGAACCTCTGGGTCCATGGACCCCCCTGGCCCCCCAACACTGTCCTCCCCGCAGCCGCCAGAGGGCGCCCGTGAGCACCCGAGGCAGGGCCCGGCCCTCCTCTGCCCGCAGCCCTCCAGGGCTGCCACCTCCCTCGGGACAGGGGGACAGCCGCGTCCTCCCCGTGGCCCCCCAGGCCCCGCACGCCCTGCCCCGTCCCCTCCCCTCCTCCCGCTCTCCCCCTGGCTCCCTTGGCTCCAGCCCCACGGGCCTCCTCGCTGCCCCAGGGCCTTTGCACAGGCGGCCCCACCCCACCGCCCCGAACCCTCCTCCCCTAGCTACCGACACAGCTTCTCTCCCGCCTCCTCCAGGCATTTCAGGACCCCCGCACCTGGGCCACTCCTCTCCTAACCCAGTTCTGAGCTCTGGCACCTCCTCCTCTAGGAAGACCTCCAGGAGTGCCCAGCCCAGGTTGCATCTTTTTTTTTTTTAAGATTTGTTTTTGTATTTATTTCTCTCCCCTTCCCCCTCATTGTCTGCTCTGTGTCCATTCGCTGTGTGTTCTTCTGTGTCCACGTGGATTCTTGCTAGCGGCAGGGGAATCTGTGTTTCTTTTTGTCGCGTCATCTTGCTGCGTCAGCTCTCCGTGTGTGTGGAGCCATTCCTGGGCAGGCTGCACTTTCTTCCGCGCTGGGCGGCTCTCCTTACGGGGCGCACTCCTTGCGCGTGGGGCTCCCTTACGTGGGGGACACCCCTGCGTGGCACGGCACTCCTTGCGTGCATCAGCACTGTGCATGGGCCAGCTGCACACGGGTCAAGGAGGCCCGGGGTTTGAACCGCGGACCTCCCGTGTGGTAGGCGGACGCCCTAACCACTGGGCCACGTCCGCTTCCCTCCAGGTCGCATCTTGCGGCCGTGCCTCGTGGAGCCCGGGCTCATCCTCTGACCGCCGTGCCAGCTGGCTCGACGACTGTCCCTCCTCCCCAAGGAGCCCGGCTCTGGCTCTTCCTCACCGCTGCGTACACACCTGGCGCTGCGTGCTGGCCTGCGGGGCTGCTGCAGGGCGTTCCTGGGTTCCGGTCGGACCTGTTAGGCCAGCCCCGAGGGAGGCCAGGCCCCTCCCGGCCCTCCCCTGACCCCGGCCTCCTCCACGGCGGCCAAGAAGCCCTGGGCGACCTCAGCCCGGCCTTGGCCAACTCTGCGCCTCGGTTTCCCCACAGGCACTCCGAAAGGACCGAGCAGGGCCAAGAGCTTTCCCCGGCATCCTCCCTGCCCCTTACCCCCTTAGCCCTGCCCGGCACTGCCCCCCTCCGGCTGAGGTCGGCCTTGAAAGACCAGGGGACACATCTGTCCCCCCTCTTCCAGCCAGGAGCCTGGCACGCACGGCGGGGGACGCAAAACGTTTTTGCTGAGCGAATGAATGAATGGATTCAAAGATGAATGCACGGGTGGAGGGGATTGATGAACACAGATAAATTTTTTATTCCGTTAGATGATCTGGGGGTGAGGAAGTGAGGTACTGGGGAGCCAGTGAGTGTTCTAGAGCAGGGCGTGAATATGTGGGTGGCTGGAGGAAGACACTGTGTTCTGGGATCGTGGAGTGGGTCCCCCTCCCTCCTGCACGGGGCTGGCCGTGGGGGTGTCTCTCTGTCGGGGCTACTGACCGAAAAGGTCCCCGGTCGTCGTCAGCCGTCTCTTGGGGGTTGGGGAGCAGACGCCCCCGCCCCCAGGTGAGAAGCACTGATGTGGCGCGCAGGCTGTGGGACCTCAGGGTTGCCCTTGGACACCCCCCCCACTCCCCCCCACCCCCCGCCTTGATTTCCTCCGCTGCCAAATGGGCGCGGGAATGCCAGGGGCGAAGAAAACGCACGAAGGCAAACCAGGAGCCTGGGACGCGGGTTTAAACCCTCCCCCCGGGGACGCCGAGGCCCCGTGCTGCGCGCCCGCGAGGTTTCTGCCAGACCTGCCGCCCAAGCGGGGACGCCTCCCCAGCCACCCCCGAAGCGCGCAGGCCGCTCGGGACGCTGTTTTCTCGGTGACTCATTACAACCGATACACAAACACCTGGCCTTGTCCTGCCTGAAACCGCTTTGTGTGGGGCGTCATGTTGACCCACACGGTATGGTAGTGTATACAGAAAGCGCTCAGCAAGCCTCCGCTCGGGTTAATGGTATAGCCACATGGGGTCAGCACAGCGGCCTGGGGGGGCTTTGGGCTGTTGGATACTCCCCTTGCTGTGTGACCCCCCCATAAGCCAAGGCCCTCTCTGACCTCCCCTCTCTTCCTCTATAAAACTTGTGGGGTCCGCTGATAACAAGACTAGAACTAAGCAGCCGACATGAAGGGGTGCTCCCCAAGCACCTTATGATGCGTAGCTGCTCTTTTAACCCTTGAGGCAAGTACTACTTTGATCCTGTTTCCAAGTGGGTAAACTGAGGTACAGAGACGGGAAGCGACTTGCCTGAGGTCACACAGCACATAGACGACAGAGCTGGAATTTGAACCCTTCCAGCTCTGAGGTTCCAAGTGGGGGACCAGAAGGGGCTGCCGTAAAGGCTTCTTTTTCTTGGGGGGTTCCGGGGGCCTCAGTTTCCTCTGCGTGAATTGAGGGTCGTCAACCGCCCAGAGTTGCATCTGAGAAGGAGCAGCTTTCCGCTACGGACCTCTCTGACCCTCCCCTAGGTCTTGATCCAAGAGGTTTTCTTGCCAAACCTCAAAAAACGGGCCCATCTCACGGATGGAAAAATCGCGCTTCACTCGCCGACTCCGTTCCGAAAGCGGCCCCGATACCTGCCGGGTCTTTCCCGCAGCCCGGCCTGGCGGGTCTCCAGCCGCGGCCGCCGGCAGGTGCCTGGCTGGGGGGAAAACCCGGCCTGGATTATTCCGACCTCGAGCCTGGATCCCGCGGGGCGGGCTGGGGCTGGCCAGGGCGGCCTCGGCGGCGCCTGGAAGGCGTGTCGCGACGGGGGCGGGGCCAGCCCCGGAGGAGGAGGAGGAGGAGGAGGAGGAGGAAGGGGGCAGGTGCAGCCCGAGAGGAGGAGCGGGCGGGAGGAGGCCGAGAGCGGGGTTCCCCACCCTTGGCTCCAGGGGAGGCCCCCGGATTGACTGTTTCCAGGCCCCCCTCGGGCCCGGGCGTTGGCGAGTCCGGGGGTGGACATGGCGGTGAGATTCCAGGCGAGTAGACGGGCGGGAGGGGGAGGGGAGCGGGCCGGGAACGGGGACCCCGGGGCCACCGTCCGCCCACCTACCCAATGGGGAAACTGAGGCCCGAGGCTGCACGGGCAGACGTGTCGGCTCCCCGCGGCTCCCTCCGTGCCCCGACGGCCCTGGGTTCAAATCCTGCTCAGCCTGCTGGGTAACTTTGGCCAGGGACCGAACGCGAGGCGTGGCTTCTTGTGTGTGTGGGGGGTGGCTCGGAGGGCTTTGGTGAGTTTGAGGAGGCTGCGGGAGGGGGGATCACCGCTGAGTGGGCGCCTACGGTGTACCTTAGAGCAGGGGTGGGCAGCCGCGCTGGACGGACTTGCAGAGGGGCTCTGAGCGCCCCCGTTTGGGGGGAACTTGACCCTCCCCAGAATGGGGCCTGAGCCCACCCGGGGTCCCCGACCCGGCCCCGGAAGGACAGACTGAGGCCCCCCAAAACACACACGCGGCCCCGGGCCCTGGGCCGGGCAGTTCTGGTTCCCGCCGCCTCCTCCCACTGCAGGATTTGCGATCCCCGCCCCCGGCCAGTTTCCCGGGAGGTGGGAGCCCGGGGTGGGGGCGGCGGCCTCCTGGGAGCCACGTGCCCCTGGCTTTGTGCGCCCGGGCGGGGCCAGAGGTTTGCTCCCCGCGCGTGCCGGGGGGGCGGGGCCAAGGCCCGGGCCCCGCCCTCCCAGCGCACCTGGAAGGGGGCGGGGCGGGAAACTCAGGTCACACCTGGCTGGGTGGACGGCCAGGCCTGCTTCTCCTCTCGCCCTTCCTCAGAAACCCCGCCTGGGCCTGCGGGGCCAGTGCCCGGGGCCCCAAAGCCTGCCTAAGGAGGAGCCCCCGCCCCCCACTCCAGGGGGAGGGGGAGGAGGGGGGGAGGAGGGGGGGAGGGGAGACCGGGCTGGACACGCTATCCAGGCCCTAATTGTGGCCTTTGGGCCTGGATGGAGAGGTGGGGAGGACTCCTCTCCTGGAGGAAGGGGCAGTGGCTCTGGGGTTGTAAGGATTGAATAGGAGTTGGCCGGAGAGTACAACGTGAAACGAGCACAGGCCGGGAAAGGAGACTGGGCTGGAGCTCCCAGAGGGTGCCAGTGGCCCATCCCCAGGACTTCAGGCGCCCACACAGACGAGGGGTCTCCTTCACAGCCTCAGGGAAACACCAGCTCCTCACACGCTGAGGGGGAAGCAGGATGATAACTCCGGTTGATTTTCGAGGCCGTGAAAAGGACGTGGCATAAGACCGGGAGGGGTGGTGGGGCGCAGGAGAGGTCCGAGAGTCGGGCTAGTCCAGGAGGGCTGCCTGAGGGAGGTGGCGTTTGAGCCTGGCTGGATCCGATTGTCAGGGGCCAGCTGGGCAGCAATCCTAGTGCGCAGAGAGCCAGGGCGAGGGGCGGGGGTGGGCTGGGCCTTGACTCTGGATCCCTGGGGCCTTTTCGACCAAGCCTCTGGTATCCATGGAGACGCACAAGCTGGGGCACGCCCGGGCACCTGCGCCCTCCTCCCCCAGGGGCTGCTGTGAAAAATCAGGCCAGGGGAGTCAAAATTCCAGGGGCCGTTTAAGGAAGCACAGCTACAGCCGGTGGGAAAAAAGGACTCTTGTCAACTGAAAATCAGCAACAAAAAGGAGGACGAGGCAGCCGGCTTGGAAGCTAGGAGGGGGACAGGTGGCCTGGGCCTCCTCTGTGCTGTGTGACCTCAGGTAGGTGACTGAACCTCTCTGGGCCTCTGCTTCCTCCTCCCACTGCTGGGAATCATGACTGATGGCGCCGCTTGCTAACGTTGTCCTGGAGATTAAGTTCATGGCCAGCGCGCGCTAAGCGAGGATCGGCGTGCGCACGGGACACATCTTTATTATGACTTCCAGACCAAAGCCCCGGCCGGCCAGGCCAGCCGGCTCTGCCTTGGGGCCATCCTGTCCGTGCCCGGCCACAGCCGGCGGGGTGGCCGCGTGGCAGGTGGGGAAACTGAGGCTGGGAGAGGCAAGGGGCAGAGTGCGATCTGAGCGCTGACCGCCTCCCTGCGGGGCTGCCCCTGGGGTCCCGCTCGCCCCCGCTCCCCTCCTCGCAGAGGTGGGAATGTTCTCCCTGGAATTCCGGGGCTCCACCCGGCAAGCCTGGAGACCACCGTGGAGGCGGCCGCCCGGCCTGTGATGCCAAGGGCGAGGGGACTGCCAGGCCCCCCAGGGACCCGGGCCCGTGCAGGCCTGCAGAAGGGGCGGAGAGGGGGCTCTCGGCTTCCGGGCTCCCCATGTCCCCCCCGCATCTCCCGGGGTCCCCCGCTGTGCCTCGTCCTTGCCCGGGGTGTGCCCACGTGCGTGTAACGTGGCCCCGCACCCGGACCCCCCCAACCCCACCCTCCACCTGCTCCGGCAAGCGGCTCCTCCGCGCCGTGCCTCGGTTTCCTCATCTGTATCGCGGGAAGGACAGAGTGCCGCCGCCGCCGAGCGCGTGAGTGTTTACGGGGCTCCCGCTGGAGGGGCGCGGGAAGGGCTGGAGCCCTTTTTAAAAACGCAGCCCAGAGAGGGCGGCGTGGAGGCGCCCCGGGGCGTTTCGCTGGGTTTTTAAGCTACTGAAGCGGTCGCCAGTTTTACGCAAGAAAAACAAGCAGAGAAAGGTGGAGGAAAGGCACTTGCGGGGCTGGGGGGCGTCTTAAGTGGGGTGCTGGGGGGGACTCGCTGGGGAGGGCGACATTGGAGCAAAGACCTGGAGGAGATGAGGGAACGAACCGGGTGGGGATCACGGGACACAGCGGTCCAGGTAGAGGCACGGCCCGTGCAACGGCCCTGGGGCAGGACGGGACCTGGGGCTGGAGCAGGGGGAGCTGGGGGGAGGGCGGGGAGGGGACGGGGCGTGCGGGGCCCGGGGGGCCGCGGGGAGGACGTGGGCTTTTCCCCGAGGGAGGTGGGAGCCACGGAGGGCTGCGGGCAGCGGAGGGACGGGCCCTGCCCCGGGTGCTCCCAAGGTGGGGGGGAAGGGTGGGGCCAGGCTGGCCCTGACAGGGACTGATGTCCCCATCATTCTCGGCGAGGGAGGCAGGCTGGGGGCCTCTTTTGGGGACCTGACAGAAGCCCCCTGACTCCTCACATCCAATCGGCACCTGCCCGGCCCCTCTCAGGGACAGGGAACTCTGACCCTGGGGGTGAAGGTGGCACTTGGGTCTACTTTCCCTTTTCCCTCTGCCTGCCTGGATTCTCCCCCAGGAACCCGAGGCAGACTTTTCATGGGGGAGAGGGACAAAGAACTCCCCTCTTCTCTGCTCCCCCACAGTTCGGGCCACGGAAGCCAAAGTGCTCCAGCTTCATACCTTCTGTGGGGCGGGGGCTGCCCGGGCACTGTGGGGTGTTGAGTGACTCAATGCCAGGGGCAGCTCCTTCCCAGTTGTGATGACCATAAATGTCCCCAGACGTGGTCAGGGTCCCCGAGGGCAGACTTGCCCGCAGGGGAGACCCCCTGGCTTAGACCCATTCTGCAGGAGAGAACACCGAGGTCCCGAGAATGTAGCCTCTTGCCTGCGGGCTGGGACCACGGGGGTATCAGAGCCAGGTTCCCCGCCTGGGGCCGGGGACCCCCACGCGCCCCTCCACGGCCTCACGCCACCTGTCCCTTCTGGCCAGGTGGCAGACATGGAGGAGCTGACCATCTGGGAGCAGCACACGGCCACGCTATGCAAGGTGAGGCTGGCCCCCCTGCACCCACGGGTGGAGGGACCCTGGGTCCTGGGGGGAGCCCACAGCTCTGCCTGTCTCCTGCCCCCCCCAGGATCCCCGCCGGGGCTTTGGCATCGCCGTCTCTGGAGGCCGAGACCGGTCCGGGGGCCCCGTGGTTGTGTCTGACGTGGTGTCGGGGGGGCCGGCGGAGGGCAGGCTACAGTGAGTATCGGGGCGGGACCATATCCTCGGGGGGAGGGAGGACCAAAGCCTCTCCCCAAGGCACTTCCTGGTCTCTTGAAGCGGAGCTTGGGGTCATAGTGGCCCCAGTGCCCTCATGGAACGTGGAGTCCTGGAAATCTCTTTTGAACAGGAGGGGAGGAGACACAGTGTTCGGAGCATCCAGGATTTATGTTGATAAAATGGCTCTGGGGAAACGGACTTGGCCCAGTGGTTAGGGCGTCTGTCTACCACATGGGAGGTCCGCGGTTCAAACCCTGGGCCTCCTTGACCCGTGTGGAGCTGGCCCATGTGCAGTGCTGATGCACGCAAGGAGTGCCGTGCCACACAGGGGTGTCCCCCGTGTAGGGGTGTCCCCTGCGTAGGGGAGCCCCACGCGCAAGGAGTGCGCCCATAAGGAGAGCCGCCCAGTGCGAAAGAAAGTGCAGCCTGCCCAGGAATGGCGCCGCCCACACTTCCCATGCCGCTGACAACAACAGAAGCAGACAAAGAAACAAGACGCAGCAAACAGACACAGAGAACAGACAACCGGGGGGCGGGGGGAGTGAAATTAAATAAATAAATAAATCTTTAAAAAATAAATAAATAAAATAAAATGGCTCTGGGCCCCGAGGGGCTGCCAGGTGATATGGCTGAGCTCAGCCCGGGATTGACCATGTCCAGAGAGAGAGTGAATGGTGGGGGGGACAAAAAAGGTGGGGGTGTTGGGAGAAGAAAACAAGGGGGGCACGAAGAGACCTGTTGCCCCTGCAGCTTTTATTGTTCCGCTGCTTTATTGTTCTAGCGGGTTCTCCGATTGGCTCGCTTTATCTTCCCTCAGGATAGGGGACCACATCGTGATGGTGAACGGGGTGTCCATGGAGAGCGTCGCCTCCAGCTTCGCCATTCAGATCCTCAAGACGTGCGCCAAGGTGGCCGACATTGTGAGTGCGCCGCCGGGGGCGGGGGGCGCCGCGCGTCTGACCCAGGCGAGACCCACCCCCCCCCGGACCCGCCTAAGCCTCGCAGAGCGAGCAGAAGCTCATCCCCGTGTCCTGGCTCGGACGTGGCTGCCCGGAGAGGGGCCGGGGTCCCCCCGCGCCCCCCGGCTTCGCGCTGACCCTCCTCTCCGCCTCCCCCGACAGACGGTGAAGCGTCCCCGGAGGATCCAGCTGCCCGCCGCGGGGGCCGGCCCCTCGGACGAGGAGGTCGACCACGGCGGGGGCTACGACGGGGGCTCGTCCAGCGGCTCCAGCCGGTCTTGGGGGGCGCGCTCCCGCCGGCCGCGGGCCGGTCGCCGGAGCCGGGCGGGCAGCCAGGGGCGCAGGAGCCCGGGGCGGCGGCTCCGCGGCCAACGGGCTGGCGCTGGTGTCCGGCTTCAAGCGGCTGCCGCGGCAGGACGTCCTCATGAGGCCCGTGAAGTCTGTGCTGGTGCGGCGGAGGGACAGCGAGGGTGAGCGGGGCGGCCGGGGCGCGGGGCGGGCGGGAGGGCGGTCCCCCGGGGACGCGCGCGGGACCTGAGGACGTGGCGCCTCTCGGGGACGTTGCAGGTGAGACAGGCTTAAGGGTCCCGAGATGCGGAGGTGCTCTTGGCTCGGGGACACAAGAGGGTCAGAGAGGAACCTGGAAGAGGGGAGCAGACGTGGCTCAACGGATAGGGCGTCCCCCTACCACATGGGAGGTCCATGGTTCAAACCCCGGGCCTCCCTGACCCGTGTGGAGCTGGCCCATGCGCAGTGCTGATGCGCGCAAGGAGTGCCGTGCCACGCAGGGGTGTCCCCGTGTAGGGGAGCCCCACGCGCAAGGAGTGCGCCCCACAAGAGAGCCGCCCTGCGCGAAAAAAGCGTAGCCCGCCCAGGAGTGGCGCCGCCCACATGGAGAGCTGATGCAGCAAGAGGATGCAACAGAAAGAAACGCAGATCCCCAGTGCTGCAGAATAATGCAAGCGGACGCAGAAGAGCACACAGCGAATGGACACAGAAAGCAGACAGCTGGGAGGAAGGGGAGAGAAAGAAAGAAAATAAATCTTTGAAAAAAAAAGAAAACTGGAAGAGGCCCCGCTGCCGGCTTGGAAGACGGAGGAGGGGGCCACGAACCCAGGAACGTGGGCACCTCTAGACGCCGGAAAAGGCTCTGGAAGGAGCCGGCGCTGCCGACACCTTATTTTAGGCCTGATCTCCAGGATCCCGAGACAGCGAGTCTGTGTCGCTTGAAACTGCTGAGCTGAGATTATTTGTTACAGCAGCCGCGAGAGGCTCATACATGGTCCATCCAGCCACCACGGCGCCACCGGACCTCTGGCGCCCCCTCTCCGTTCCATAGCTGCGTCGCGACCTGAGAATTCCGGTCACGAGCGACGGACGGGTCATAATCTCACCTCGAATTGCATGGGGCGGTGGCAGCAGCCCGCTCATTGTGACGCCAGCTACCACCGCGACATCCTTCACAGGGACGTCTCAATGTCCTAGGGCCGCCTCGGCGAAGCGCTGAGCATAGGGGACTAGGGGACGGGGCTTCAAACAACGGCGACGCACCGCCTCGCGGTTCCCGAGGCCAGAGATGGGCGACGCAGGCGTGGGCAGGGCCTGCTCCCTCGGAAGGTTCTAGAGGACGGGCCTTGCTGGTTTCTCGCGGGGGCGGCCGGCCCTCTTGGCGGTCCCCGGCTTGCAGCGTCCGCCTCCGCGCCGCGGGCCGCCCTCTGCCCCGTGTGTCCCCGCTCTGCCTCCTCACCCGCGCCGCCGCCGGGTCGGATCCGCCGCTTACGTTTTTCCAGGCCCATCCGCAGCCGCCCTGTTTCCTAATACGTTTGCGTCCCCGGGTACCAGGATTCAGGGCGCTGACGTATCTTTTTGGGGGACACGCGGCCCTCGAGCGGTCCCGCTGCTTAAACAAACCCCACGGAGCGACGTCCCTTTGGGTCCTTCGAGGGCGTCGGCCTGGGAGCAGCCCAAGTGGGATTTGGGGGCAACCCAGCCTCAGTTTCCCTCCTGCCTTCACAGAGTTTGGGGTCAAGCTGGGCAGTCAGATCTTCATCAAGCACATCACGGATTCGGGCCTGGCTGCCCGGAACCGCGGGCTGCAGGAGGGAGACCTCATTCTTCAGGTGAGCCCGCCGGGTGCGGACAGGGAAACTGAGGCAGGAGGGCGCGGGGGACGGAGTCGCAGTCGGCAGGGCGCCTGCAGTGCCTGTTTTCCGCAGGTGGGGAAGGCCATACGTAGTGGTCCCCCATTCCCTTCTCAGACCTGCTGCTAATCCTCGGCGGAGCGTCGGTTTCTAGTATCCCCTTGGCATTGTCTGTTTCGAGTGTCCCCAGGCCTTGCTGTGCGTTAGAATCACGCGGCGAGCTGATGACGATCCTGATGCTTGGGCCAGCTCTATGTGATTCTGATGCTCATGGCCCAGTGACCAGCCCTGAGGAGCTGCCCTGCCTGAAAACAGGAAACGTTCCTTCTAGACTTTTCCCTGAAAGTCTATTTCTAGGGATTTCCTGATGTTTGGTTTCCAAAGCACTTCCAGCGGATTTTCTCTCTAGTGTCTCTTGGGGAATTATCAGTTTTCTAGCGACCCTGAGGGATTGTCTGTTTCTAGTGGCCTGGTTTGGGTTACAGGCAGGGGCCCTAGAAACAGACATTCCCCAGGGGTTACTGAAAACAGGTTCTCTCTAGGAAAAACGCTTGGAATGGTCCTCGCTGTGAATGCAGTATGCTTCCTGGAATTGTCTGTTCTAGACCACCCTCCGTTTCTGTTTCAAGTGCCTCCTGGAGACGGTTTCTATATCTCCATACTAAACTGCAGCGTCCGCCCCGATAAGAGTTGTTTCTAATATCACCCTCAGATCTAGCTGTCCCTGTGTTTTCCTCCTTCTAGAGAGAAGAGCGAGTCAATCCATCTCTATTTTGTCCCCAGTGGCCCTGCCTTCTCGGAAAATTGGCTGTTTCTAGAATTCTTGTAGAGCCACTTCTTTAGCGTGGGCTCCACCCGGCAGGGATCCAGTTTGAACATTTTTTTCCCCCTCGAGAGTGTCTGTTTTAAGTAACCCCCTGGGGATTGTGAGTTTCTAGGCCCCCCCTTCAACAAGAGATCAGTTTCTAGGGTCCCCGTGCCTCACGGCCTCGCCTTTTCTCTTCCTGCCCGGTCGCTTCAGATCAATGGGGTGTCCAGCGAGAATCTGTCGCTGAGCGACACGCAGCGGCTGATTGAGAAGTCGGAAGGGAGGCTGTCGCTGCTGGTGCTCAGGGACCGAGGGCAGTTCTTGGTGAACATTCGCCCGCCGTCAGCGACAGCGACAGCTCCCTGCTGGAGGGTGAGGGGCCGGGACGCTGGCCCCCGCGGCAGGGGGCGGAATGGAGGGCAGGGGAGGCCGGCGTGCAAGATGGGGCCGGGCCCTGGGGGAAATCGGTCTCCATGTCTCCCGAGGCTCAGAGAGGGACAGGAACTTGCCCAAGGGCCACACAGCCTCCTGGCTCCTTCACTTAAAGGACCTTGATCTTCCCTCCATGAAATGGGGCTGGTCTAGAAGGGAAGACCACGGCTGACGAGACCCCCTCTGCCCCCGCAGATATCTCAGACCTCGCCTCGGAATTGTCCCAGGCGCCACCGTCCCACATCCCACCGCCGCCCCGGCACAGCCGTCGCGGCCTGGACGCCGACGGAACCGACTCGCCTGCGTAGGTACCCCCGCCAGCCCGCACGGTCGGGGTGAGAGGGAACAACGGCACGCTTCTCCTAGTGGGGGTGCAGTCCTGGCAGCCTGCCTGGAAGAGGCCCTCCCTGGTCTGTAGTCTTTTTTTTTGCGCCCCCTAGTATTCGGCTCTGCATTCTTGGCGGCTGCGAGAACCAGAGAGGGCCGAAATCAGAGGGGGTTGAGTTTGCACAACACAGCCCAGAAAACTTCAAAACGCAAATGCCCCCGGGCCCAGCAAAGCTCCGTTTAGGAATTAACCTTGACTGCAGCCAATCGCAGTGGGGTCCGGTTTGCCGGAGGGCTGCCGAGGCGCCGCCCCGGAACTCCGGAACTCGGCTGGCTTTTACAGGGAGGATTTCTTGGGCGTAAAAGCACCCAGTCCCAAGGCCCGGAGAGTCCAGCTCAAAGCGCTGTGAGAGGCGCTTGCTCACCCAGCGGGCCGCCACGCGGTGAAGCCAGCTGGCGGCCGAGCCCCACCTGCTCTCCTTCGCCTCTGGGCTCCCCTTCTCCTCTTGAGCTCTGTGGCCCAGCGTCGCGGGGCTCCGTCCTTTAGGGACCCTGCAGTCCCCTCTCTCTGCCCCTGTGAATTTGCGCCTTCTGCGTATTTCACGTGAAGGAGTCACACAGTGTGTGGCCTCCCGTACCTGCCTTTGTCACTGAGCATCACTCGTTCACGCTGCCGTGTGAACTGGAGCCTCACGGCTGAATAATAGGCGGACCCCGTTTTGCTCCTTCATCTGTCCATGGCCACTCCGCTCCCGCCTCCTGTCGCAGGCGGGTCGCGCCGCGTTGAGCTCTGTCCGAATCCCTGCTGCCGCTTCTTTGGGGTCTGGACCCAGGACTGGGATTTCCAGGTGACATGAACCATCAAGCTGTTTTCCCGCTCAGCGTTCGGATACTCTTTTTTTTTTTTAAAGAACATTTTATTTTTTAATTTTTTTGTTTTTTTAAAGATTTATTTATTTCTCCCCTCCCCCGCCCCGCCCCATTTGTCTGTTCTCTGTGTCTATTTGCTGCGTCTTGTTTCTTTGTCCGCTTCTGTTGTCAGCAGCACAGGAATCTGTATTTCTCTTTGTTGCGTCATCTTGCTGTGTCAGCTCTCCGTGTGTGCCGCGCCATTCCTGGGCAGGCTGCACTTTCTGTCACGCTGGGTGGCTCTCCTTACGGGGTGCAGTCCTTGCGCGTGGGGCTCCCCTATGCGGGGACACCCCTGCGTGGCAGGCACTCCTTGTGCACATCAGCACTGCACATGGGCCAGCTCCACATGGGTCAAGGAGGCCCGGGGTTTGAACCGCGGACCTCCCATGTGGTAGGTGGACGCCCTAACCACTGGGCAAGGTCCGCCCCCCTGGATACTCTTAACATCATCAACTTTACCGTCTGCCACGGGCCCGTCTGTCTTGAGCCAGGCCTAACTGCAGTGGCCTCAACGCGGCCACCCCGGGGGTCAGGGCTCTGGCTAGACCCCCGAGGTACGGGTGAGCAGACGGGCTCAGAGAGGGAGAGTCACTCGCCTGGGGCCACACAGCTAGAGAGGGGCCAGGCCTCCACGCGGAGGGGAGGTGAATTGAGATGATTTTAAATTCGCCCCCCCATGCCTCCTTGACCCCGAGCCCGGTTCCCGTCAGGGAGACGCCCCGGCTCCGGAGGGAGAGGTCGGTGGACAGCGCGGCCACCTCAGAGCCAGGTGAGTTGAGCGGGGGGTCCCCCAGCCCCCCTCTCTCCCGCTTCCTCCAGCGAGGCCACAGGAGGCCGACAGGGTGGGGGCGGGCGGGCTTGGGGGTCCGGTTCCCCGGGCCGGACCCCGAAAGCAGAGCTGGGGGCCGGAGCGAGCCGGCGTGCCTGGGAGACGATCGGCGCCTGCGTTTCAGACTCGCCCGGGGGAAGCAGCTACGACATCTACCGGGTGCCCAGTCGCGCAAGCACGGAGGATCGGGGGTATGTGGGGGACGCCCCCCCATTCGGCACGACCCCACCTCCCCACCCCGGCCTGCTGAGCGGGGCGGCCCGGCTGTGGGGGAAACCGAGGGAGGTGTGTCCCCCTTCCCCGCCTGACCCCCCTTCCTCCCGCAGGTACGGCCCCGACGCGCGGGTCGTCCGCTTCGCCAAGGGCACCAGCCTCGGGCTGCGGCTGGCGGGCGGCAACGACGTGGGCATCTTCGTGTCGGGGGTGCAGGCGGGGCAGCCCGGCCGACGGGCAGGGCATCCAGGAGGGGGACGAGATCCTGCAGGTGACGGGCCGGGGGCCGGGGGGCAGGGCGGTCCCCGTGCCGGGCGTGCCCGGGGGCGGCCGAGGCCGCGTCGCCCCTGCTGGGGGCTCGCTGACCGGGTCACGGCTTCCTGGGGCTGCAGCCTCCGTGTTGGGGTCGCGACCTCGTGGGCCCGGGCCACAGCCTTGTTGAGTGGGGCGTGACCTTGTTCATGTCACGACCTCGTTGCATCACGACCTGGATGACCAGGTCACGACCTCACTGTTTGTGTCACGACCTCATAGACTGTGTCACAGCCTTGCTTGTCCATGCGATGTCCTCACTGTGTCATGACCTTGCTGACCAGGTCATGACCTTATCCGTGTCATGACCTCATCGTGTCTTGACCTTGTTGTGTAGGTCATGACCTTTCTGTCCGTTCTTGACCTTGCTGTAAATGCCATGACCTTGTTGACCGGGCCGTGACCTCATTGACCATGTCACAACCTTCTTGTCCAGGTCACAACCTTGTTATCTAGGTCATGCCCTCGTTGTCCAGGTCATGACCTCTGGTCATGACCTCCTACCCATGTCTCGACCTTGCTGTCAATGCCAGGAGCTTGTTGACCAGGACACGACCTTGTTGACCAGTTCATGACCTTGTCCAGGTCATGACCTCCGTCTTTGTTGTGACCTTGTGAAGGTCGTGGCCTTGCTGCCTGTGTCTCAGTCTCGCTGTCAATGTCATGACCTTGTTGTCCGTGTCATGACCTCGCCGTCCAGGTCACGACCTCACCCTCCAGGTCATGACCTTACCCTCCAGGTTACAACCTTCCTCCCCAGGTCACGACCTCACTGTCAAGGTCACGACCTTGCTCCCCAGGTCACGACCTCGCTGCCCGGATCCCAGCCTTAGCTTCAATGTCACCGTCTCCTCGTTCACGTCACGATGCGCACAGCCCACGTCACAGCCCCGCGCACGTCCCGCCCACGCCGGCCTTCCCGCAGCCCTGTCATCGGCGTCCCAGCCTCCCCGTGCGCGTCTTGCCTCTCACCTCCCCACCGTCGCCGCGCCCATTCGCCCCTCACCCCCAGGCCACGACCCCCAGTGCCCGCGTCACGGCCCCACGGCCACCCCCACGCTGGACGCGGCCGTCACGGCGTGATCTCACCATGCACGTCTCCGGCCCTTCGTGGCCCGACTCCCCTGTTCATTCTGCGGCCGCCGCACCGCGCCACGTCCTCGTCGTCCCTCCCGGGACCTTGCGCCCGGAGTTCACGTCCGGGTTGCCTGCCCTCTTGCCCCGCGTACTCCGAGCGGCCGGTGAACCCCTTGTTTCCAGGCCACTACCCCACACGCCGTGACCTTCCCCTCCTCCTCTGTCCCCGCTGGAGTTCCAGCCTTGACGCCGGGACTGGAGGGGGGAAGCCCGAGCCCCACGGTGTCCCTAGCCGTCGTCCCCCCTCTCCTGAGTGTGTCACGGATTTCCACCAGCGCCACGTGTTTGCTGCCACTGACTGCCATCTCTCTCTCTCTTTTTTTAAAGATTTATTTATTATTATTATTTTTATTTATTTCTCTCCCCTTCCCCCCCAACCTCCCCAAGTTGTCTGTTCTCTGTGTCTGTTTGCTGCGTCTTGTCAGCTTCTGTTGTTGTCAGCGGCACGGGAATCTGTGTTTCTTTTCGTTGCATCATCTTGCTGTGTCAGCTCTCCGTGTGGGCGGCGCCATTCCTGGGCAGGCTGCACTTTCTCTCGCGCTGGGCGGCTCTCCTTACGGGCGCACTCCTTGCCTGCGGGGCTCCCCTACGCGGGGACACCCTTGTGTGGCAGGGCACTCCTTGCGCGCATCAGCACTGCGCATGGCCAGCTGCACACGGGTCAAGGAGGCCCGGGGTTTGAACCGGGACCTCCCATGTGGTAGGCGGACGCCCTCACCACTGGGCCAAGTCCACTTCCCTGGCTGCCATCTCTCAAGCGTGGCAACCTCCTGACGTGAAGAACTGCCTGCGCGTCCCACTTCCAAGATCCCAGTGTTTGTGTGTCTCAGTTTGCCTGAGCTGCTATGACAAATGCAAACACAAGCGGTTGGCTTCAACTGCAGCAACTTATTTAATTTTATTACTGTCTTTTTAAAAAAGATAAATAGGTCACATGAAATATTACGTTAAGAAACATGAGAGGTTCCCATGTACCACCCCCCGCTCCTCCCACGTCAACAGCCTCTTTTGTCATCGTGGCGCATCCACTGCATTTGGTGAACACATCTCGGAGCGCCGCTGCGGCGCGTGGACAGTGGTTTACATTGCAGTTCACACCCCCCAGTCCCCGCAGGGGGTGACGGCAGGACATACGATGCCTGCAGGGCTCGATTGTCCCCCCTCCGGGTGTCGAGCCCCCTGCGGAGCCCGTGGCACCCGGCGCTGGCCCGGGAACCCTTGCCTTGCGCCTCGGCCTCCGTGCCACGGGCGCCTGGCTCCTGCCCTCTCTCCCCTCCCGCGGCCGCTGCTCCCGGCCTCTCGTGTGTGTCGTCTCGGTTTCTAAGGACTCTGGTGATTTGGGGTGAAGGCCCCCGCTGCTCCGTTCGGCCTCAGCCTCATAGGGCCCCGTTCACAGAGGCCTTCGCACCCGCAAGGGGCTTAGCGCTTGCACACCGCGGGGGCGCCGGGTCGAGACCCTCGAGAGCCCCGCCCTGCCCCCCGGGGCGCTCGGCCGCAGCTCTGCAGGGGAGGGGCTGGGGCCCCAGCTCCTCGTGCCATCGCCGCGCCCCCTGCCCGCAGGCGAATGACCTGCCGTTCCGGAACCTGACGCGGGAGGAGGCCGTGCAGTTCCTGCTGGGGCTGCCGCCGGGCGAGGACGTGGAGCTGGTGACGCAGCGGAAGCAGGACAGTGAGTGTGTGCGCGCGCGCCGTGGGCCCCGCGCGCGTGAGCCCCGCGCGCGTGAGTGTTTCAGTGCACGTGTGCAAAGGGGCACGTGTGCAAAGGGGCACGTGTGCATATGCGTCGTGATGCATGCGTGCATCAAGTACAGGAGAGTGCGCATGTGTGCCTTGCGTGTGCATGCGTGTGCCTGTGTGTGACCGTGTGCACATTACGCATGCATACATGTGAGTGCCTGTGTGTGCCTGTGTGTGTCTTTGTGCATGTGCATCAAGCATATGTGAACATGTGGGTGTGAGTCTGTGTGCCTTGTATCATGTATGCATGTGCGCGTTTCTGTGTGCACCACGCGTGTGACCGTGTTTGTGTGTGCGTCAAGCATGTGCGAGTGTGTGCGTGTGTGACCACATGAGTGCACATCTGTTTGCATGTGCATCGTGTGTGTACGGGTGACCAAGTGTGTGTTTTTGTGTGTGAGCACGTGCATGTGTGACCATTGAGTGTGCATTATTCATGTGTGCATGTGTGCATCATGCATGTGCGAGTGTGCAAGTGTGCATCGTGTGTGTACACATGAGACCATCAGTGTGTACATCTGTTTTTGTGCATGTGCATCATGTGACCGTGTGCATGTGAGACCACGTGGGTGTACATCTACATTTGTATGTGCATCATGTGTGTGCATGTGAGACCATGTGTGAGTATGTCATCTGTGTATGTGCATGTGCACTTGAGACCACGTGTGAGTGTGCACATCTGTGCATGTGAGACCATGTGAGTATGTACATCTGCATGTGTGCATTGTGTGTGCGCACGTGAAGCCATGTGTGTGTACATCTGTGCGTGTGCGTCATGTGCATGCATGAGACCATGTGTGAGTGTACATCTGTGCGTGTGCACGTGAGATGTGTGTGTACATCTGTGTGTGCATGTGAGACCACGTGTGAGTGTGTACATTGTGTGTGTGCATGTGAGACCATATGCGAGTGTGTACATCTGTGCGTGTGCATCGTGTGCGTGCATGAGACCACGTGTGAGTGTACATCTGTGCGTGTGCATGTGAGATCATGTGTGTGTACATCTGTGTGTGCATTGTGTGCATGTGAGACCACGTGTGTACATCTGTGTGTGTGCATGTGAGACCATGTGCGAGTGTGTACATCTGTGCGTGTGCATCGTGTGTGTGCACCTGAGTCCGTGTGTACATCTGTGTGTGCATGTGAGACCACGTGTGAGTGTACATCTACATTTGCATGTGCATCGTGACTGTGCAGGTGAGACGTGTACATATGTGTTTGCGTGTGCATCGCGCGTGTGCACGTGAGGCCACGTGTGTGTGTGTGTGCAGCAGCGTGAGAGCCTCCGCTGTGCGGCCCAGTGGTGAGCGCGGGGTGAGTGTGCGCCTGTCCGTCTGCACCGTCCCCTTCCCCGGCTGTCCCTGTAGAGGCTCCCCAGGCTCAGGGGGTCCCGAGCGGGGGTGGCGGGGGCCCGGCCGCGCCCCGGGGCAGGGCTGCCTCCCGCACAGCCCCCGCCGCCCCCCCTGCCCGCCCGCAGTCTTCCGGAAGATGGTGCAGGCGCGCCTGTGCGACTCCTTCTACGTGCGCACGCACTTCGAGCTGGAGCCCAGCCCCCCGTCCGGCCTGGGCTTCACCCGCGGCGACGTCTTCCACGTGCTGGACACGCTGTACCCCGGCCCTGGGCCCGGCCATGCCCGCGGGGGACACTGGCTGGTGGCACGCATGGGCCGCAATCTGCGGGAGCAGGAGCGGGGCATCATCCCCAGCCAGAGCAGGTGGGCTCCGGCCGCGCCCGCCCCGAGGCCTCCCCCACCCCAGCCTCAGTTTCCCCCGCTGGACACAGGCACCGCGCCAACACTTAGCTGCTCGGGGCGGGGCGGGGCGGTATCCAGTCGGCGCTCATGCAGGAAAATCTCCCCAGCTCCAGACGCCCCATCACTTAACCCCTCCCCCCCCCCGCCATGTCCCCTTTGCCACCCGTATACGAGTCACCATTCTCTTGAGAAACAACCGGCGGAAGATCCCTGTGAATCGTATGGGATTTTTTCAAATGTCTCAAGCGACCGTGGGGACGCACGAGCCCAAATTCCGCAGGGCGGACTGCAGCCCAGGGACTCCGAGGAAGTCCTGGATGAGTTCCCAGGAGACGCTGCTGGAAGTGGAGATGGGATTTCTCTCTCCAAATGCTGAAATCACTTCCCCGTTTCCAGCCAATTGCATGAGACGTCACTTACGGCTGACGGCAGTTAATTGTAGATGCAGCCAGCCATCTACAGTCAACAGCTCCCTGATGATTAACGTCCTTGAAATGCCCTCACCTTACAGTTAGCCCAGGGCTTGCCCAACCACAGAGCTGGGCACCGTAACCTGGCCGAGCCAAGCCCTCCCAGCACCCAAGGCCCCGGGGCAGCAGGTCCTGGGCTGTGGGCATCTTTGGGGGGCTCAGGTACTGACGCCCCCTGCCCCCTTTCTCCCCAGGGCGGAGCAGCTGGCTAACCTGGAGGCCGCCCAGCGGGCCGTGGGGGCCGGGCCTGGCTCCGGTGCCAGCTCCAGCGCCCGGGCCGAGTTCTGGCGGCTGCGCGGCCTTCGCCGGGGTGCTAAGAAGCCCGCCCACCGGAGCCGCGAGGACCTGTCCACCCTCACGAGGCAGGGCCACTACCCACCCTACGAGCGCGTGGTGCTGCGAGAAGGTGGGCCCGGGGGAAGGTACCCCCAAGACCCGCCCTCCTCATCCCCCTCCCCCAATCCTGGACCACCACTTCTGGTTATTTTAGGGGCAGAGGTAGACAGGGGAATTCCTTCAAATTGATTAGTTCCTATTTCCAATAGAAAACTCACACAAGCCACCTATATATTTTTTTCTAGAATTGTGGCAACCTATGTAACGTTATATCTGTCATTTAACCATTTTAGAAAAAGATTTATTGTGTTTATCCCCTAGTTGTTTGCACTCGCTGTCCGCTCTCTGTGTCTGTTCATTGTGTGCTCGTCTGCTTTTTAGGAAGCATCGGGAACCAAACCTGGGACCTCCCATGTGGGAGGGAGGCGCCCCGTCACTTGAGCCACCTCCACTCCCTGCTTGTTGTGTCTCTCATTGTGTTTCCTTGTTGTGTCTCTTCGTTGCATCATCTTGTTGCATCAGCCCATTTCATCAGTTCACTGTCTGGCTCATCTTCTTTAGGAGGCTCTGGGACCTCCCATGTGGTAGACGGGTGCCCAACTGCTTGAGCCACATCTGCTTCCCTGTTTAACCATTTTTTAAAAGATTTATTTTATTTATTTATCCCCCCGGTTCTTTGCGCTCATTGCCTGCTGTCTGTGCCCATTTGCTGTGTGTTCTTTAGGTCTCCTGGTCTTACCTTTAGGAGGCACTGGGAACCAAACCCGGAGCTTTCCACGTGGGAGAGCGGCGCTCAATCACTTGAAACACTTCTGCACCCTGTTTTGTTGTGTCTTTCACTGTGCTTCCTATCTGTGTCTCCTTGTTGCATCACCTTGCTGTGCCTGCCTATTGTGCCAGCTCGCTGTCTTGCTCATCCTCTGCAGGAGGCACTGGGAACCATTCTGAGACCTCCCATGTGGTAGGCGGGAGCTCAATCGCTTGAGCCACATCCGCTTCCCCATTTAACCATTTTTTTTTAAGATTTATTTTACTTCTCCCCGCCCCGTTCCCCCCCATTTCCCCCCCGTTGTCTGCTCTCTGTGTCCATTCACTGTGTGTTCTGTGTCTGCTTGTCTTCTTATTAGGTGGCTCCGGGAATCGATCCTGGGACCTTCTGGAGTGAGAGGCAATTACACTCTTGCACCACCTTATCTCCCTGTTCTGCTATGTCTTCTCATTTTCTCTCCTTTGTGTCTCTTGTTGCGTCATCTTGCTGCACCAGCTGTCAGCATCAGCCAGCACTTCTGCGCAGGGTGGCTTTCCAGCATGGTCTGGCACTCCGCGTGGGCCAGCTTGCCTTCACCAGGAGGCCCTGGGCATCGAACCCTGGACCTCCCACATGGTAGACGGGAGCCCAGTTGGTTGAGCCACATCCGTTTCTCCCATTTAACCATTTTAAGGTGTGTTATTAAATGACTTTCGTTATAGTTACAGCGTTATGCTGCCGTCACCACCACCCCTGAGCAAAGATTTTTCAGCATTCCAAACTCTGTACCTGGATGAAATAACTCCACCTTCCCCCAGCCCCTCGCAAACCACGAATCTACTTTCCATCTCTGTGGCTTCGGTGATGCTGGATATGTCTTATAAGTGGAATTGTACAACATTTGTTGTGGCTTGCTTTACTCAGCGTGATGTCTTGGAGGTTTAGCTACGTTGCAGTGTGGACGGGACCTTTGCTTCTTTTTACGGCTGGATAATCTTCCACCGTCTGGGTGGCCCACACTTCGCTCCTCTGTCCGTCGATGGACGCGTGGGTGGCCTCTACTTTTTGGCTCTTGTGAATCGTGCTGCAGTGAACAGCAGTGTACGAGTGTCTGTCTGAGCCCCTGCTCTCAATTCTTCTGGGTCTGTGCCCAGGAGGGGAATTGCAGGGGCAGGAGGTAGATGTTTATTTAACTCTTCGAGGAATGGCCAGGCTTATTTCCCACGACGGCTGCACCATTTTGCGTTCCCGCTGGCAACGCGCGGGGCGTCCCGTTTCTCTGTGCCCTCGCCCTCACCTGGCGATTTGGCGTGTACGATCTTACAAAAAAAGGAAAAAAAAATGGTGGAAATGAAATTTAGTAACTTCTTGAACACCCTAACTCCCAAATTATTATTTTGATAGAAAATCCATTTCAAAACTATTCATGACGTATTTCACATTCTCTCTTTTTTTAAAATCGAAACTGGGGATTGAACCTGGGACCTCATGTGGGAGGCAGGTGCTCAACCACCAGGCCACACCCGCTCCCCTTCACGTTCTTTTTATTTTTATCTTTTTGGCACCAAGTTTTTGAGACCTGGTGGTGGGTTTGCAGAGCCCACTTCAGTTTGGACAGGCCACGGTTCGAACGCTCGACGGCCACCACACCGGGCAGTCAGCGAGTGGGGCTTGTACCTTCAGCTCTCGCCAGGTCGTTGACTCGAGGTAAAGCAGACACCCTTAGACCTACAGGCACCCTGAAAACGGGCTCCAACTAAGAGGTGGCCTCGGATGTTCAGCACAACACGATTCTCAACAGGCAACAGGTGGAAAGAAGCCGAATGCTCCCCTGAAGATAGTCAGTAAATAAAGTGCGGCACAGGGAAGCGGACTTGGCCCAGTGGTTCGGGCGTCCGCCTACCACATGGGAGGTCCAGGGTTCAAACCCCGGGCCTCCTTGACCCGTGTGGAGCTGGCCCATGCGCAGTGCTGATGCGCGCAAGGAGTGCCCTGCCACGCAGGGGTGTCCCCCGCGTAGGGGAGCCCCACGCGCAAGGAGTGCACCCCGTAAGGAGAGCTGCCCAGTGAAAGAAAGTGCAGCCTGCCCAGGAATGGTGCCGCACACACGGAGAGCTGACGCAGCAAGATGACGCAGCAAAAAGAAACACAGATGCCTGGTGCCGCTGACAAGAATGCAAACGGACACAGAAGAACACACAGCGAATGGACACAGAGAGCAGACAACAGGCAGGGGGAGAGGAGATAAATAAAAATAAATAAATCTCATAAACATACAATGGACTATTCTTCAGCCGTAAAAAGGAAGTAGGGACACGGAGGACACGGAGGGACCCTGAGCACAGGCTGAGTGGGAGAACCTCGTGCCGTGCGGTTCCACTGCCACGAAACGTCCCGCACAGCCGATCAGAGAGAGCAGAGTCATCGTTGCCAGGGCCTGGGGGAGGGAAGATAGGAAGTGACTGCTTAGGGGTTCCTTGGGGGCTGATGAAGAAAGTTCTAGAACTGGAACGTGGTGCTGGTTGCATAATTTTGCAGATGTCATGAACCCCCGAGTGGTTTCCTTTAAAATGGCTAAAATGGTAAATTTTCTGTTATGTGTATTTTATCACAATTTTTTAAAAAAGTCGTGCCTTCAAAACCCAGTGCCCAGGATGGAAGTGGGCGGAGCCCCCAAAAGCCGTTGGGTGTGGGCTCTCTGCTGCCACCCCAATGCTCAGCCAGAACTGACCGAGGAAATAAAAGGCCTCCACGCTTCATTTCTACTAGCCAGTGAGCAAGGAGATGTCCGAATGGATCTAGCTTTTTCTGTTTCTTTTTTTTTTTTTAGGCACTGGGGGCCAGGGATTGAACCCGAGACCTCATATATAGGAAGTTGGCACTCAACCACTGAGCCACCTTGGCTCTCCTCAGTTTTTTTTTTCCTTTGTTTTGCTTGTTGTTGTCTTTTTTAAGATTTATTTTATTTATTTCTTCCCCCCTCATAGTTTGTGCTCACTGTCTGCTCTGTTTGCTATGTGCTTTCTATCCTCTTGTCACCTTTTCAGGAGGCACCGGGAACCGCAGGGCCTCCCATGTGGGAGGTTGGTGCTTGAATCACCTCTGCACTCTGCTTGTTGTGTCTCATTGTTTCCTCGTTGCACCAGCTTGCTGTGCTAGCCTGTCATGTCAGCTTGCTATCTTACTTGTCTTCTGTAGGAGGCACCGGGAACCGAACCCAGGACCTCCCATGTGGTAGGTGGGTGTCCAACTGCTTGAGCCACATCTGCTCCCTGGATCTAACCTTTAAGAGAGGGAGAGTGTTTCAGAAGGAAGGAGGAAAATAGAACCAAGATTCAGGGTATAAAGAGGGCCTGGGGCCTCTGCTTTCCTCCCACTGAGATGCCTCCAGATCTGGCCAGGTGTCGGCAAACTTCTCCTGTGAAGGGCCAGGTAGTAAGTGCTTTCAGCTTGGCAGGTCTGCGTGGCTTTGTGGGTCTGTCGCAACTGCTCGACTCCATATGAAAACAGCTGTGGGCAATGCGTAAACGACTGGACGTGGCTGTGTGCCAATAAAACTACAGCAAGAGGCGGTGGGCCAGATTTGGCCCGTGGGACCTGTAGTTGAGCTCCTGAGTTAGGTGGGTTCAAAGGTTATAACAGGCCCCAAATAACAGCAGCCGAACTGAAAAGCAGCTTCTTTTCCAAACAAAAGTCCCTGGGGCAAGTTTCTTCACAGTTTGGGGGATCCAGGCACCTTCCATCTTGTTTTTCTGCCTTGGGTGCGTGGTCCACGTTCCCAGTGAGGGTTGAAAAAGGGCAAGGACGGCAGGGATGGCTCAGCTCTTTCTTAGAAGGATGCAACCCAGAATTGTGCAGTTATTCTGACCATGCCTCATTGACCAGAGCCTAGTTAACCTGGCAATACCTACTTGCAAGGGAGGCTGGGAGATGTAGTCCTTAGTCACATGGCAATACCTAGCTGCAAGGGAGGCTGGGAGATGTAGTCTATAGTCATGGCACTACCCAGCTGCAAGGAAGGCTGGGAGATGCAATCCATAGTCACATGGCAATACCTAGCTGCAAGAGAGGCTGGGAGGTGTAGTCTTTCATCAGAGCAATATGTAGCTAGCGGTTTCTGCTGCAAATGGGATCCCGGTTATTGTGCCATTTCTCTGCCCCACAGCCAGCTTCAAGCGCCCAGTGGTGGTCCTGGGACCCGTGGCTGACATCGCTATGCAGAAGTTGACCACCGACATGCCTGACCAGTTTGAAATCGCAGGTGAGAAGTCAGTTCCCAGAGCAATCTCATTTGTTGATCATTTCACAACTCTTTCCCAGCTCCTGGGGCTAAGGTAGCTTGAAGAGGGGGTGGCTAATGATGCTGTTTTGGGGGGAAAGAATTAGAACAAGGATGACGAATGTCAGGCAGATGGGTGCCAGTCCCCAGTCCATTGCCTGAGCCAGGCCTCTCCAATCAATCTTTGTCCTCTTTCTGCTGGATACAGCCTCAGAATCCTTCTTAACGCACTTCACCAGGCAGCCATTGTCAGTGGAGCTAAGGTGTCGCTGACCCCTCACTTATTCAAGAAGTGTTTATTGAGCAAGGGCCACTGTAACGACGTGCCACACAAACTACATGCCTCGAAACAACAGAAGTTTATTCTCTCAAGTTTCTGGAGGCCAGAAGTCTGAAATGAAGGTGGCTTTTGGTCGTGGCCTCCTGGCCAACCACACGGCCATCTCCCCTCTGTCCAGCTACGCCCGTACGAGGACACCTGTGCTACTGTCCCAGAGCCCCAAGACTCCTTTTCCAGGCTGACACCTGGAATGTGTCTCTCTGGGGACACAGGACAACCTAGAGAGGCAGGAGTAGACACCTCTGGCCCCGGGCCCAGGCCACCCTGCCACCTGCTCGTGGACGGCCCGTGAGCAAAGGACGGCTTTTACCTCTCCAAGTGGTTGGAAAGAACTCGAACCGTGAAAATCATAGCCACAACGTCGGCATGCAGAAAGCCCGCTCTCCTGGCACGCAGCCATGCCCGCTCGTGGACTTCTCGTGCCCGGCTGCCCACGCAGTCCAGTGGTGGGGCCAAGGGGCCGCGACGGAGACTCGCAAAGCTGAAAACATTCATCCTCTGGCTCTTTACAGGAAAAGTTTGCCGACCCCTGAGCCAGAGGCAAATGGGGGTGCCCTGGGGTGGGAAAAAAGTGCTGAGAGGGAGATGAAAAATGGGAAAATGGATGTATTTAGCTGGGATGGTCAGGGAAGGCTTCTCGGAGGAGGTGACATTTAAGCTGGGCCTTTTATAGCTGAGGAGCCAGGGAAAGGTTTCCAGGCAGAGGGGATGGCAAATGCTGAGAAGATGAGGGTGGAACAAGCTCACGTGTTCCAGGGACAGGAGGAGGGGAGATTGGGGAGCAGACATGGCCCAGTGGTTAGGGCGTCCGTCTACCACATGGGAGGTCCGCGGTTCAAACCCCGGGCCTCCTTGACCCATGTGGAGCTGGCCATGCGCAGTGCTGATGCGCGCAAGGAGTGCCCTGCCACGCAGGGGTGTCCCCCGCGTAGGGAAGCTCCACGCGCAATGAGTGCGCCCTGTAAGGAGAGCCGCCCAGCGCGAAAGAAAGTGCAGCCTGCCCAGGAATGGCGCCGCCCACACGGAGAGCTGACACAAGATGACGCAACAAAAAGAGAAACAAATTCCCAGTGCCACTGATAACGACAGAAGTGGACAAAGAAGATGCAGGAAATAGACACAGAGAACAGACAACCAGGGTGGTGGGGGGAGAGGAGAGAGAAATAAATAAATCTTTAAAAAAAAAAAGAAGAATGGGAGATGAGTGAGGGGAAGGACAGAGGGACAGTGGGGTCGGGCCAGGGCCCCGGGAAGAGTCTGATTATGAGGTGCAGTGGGGAGCCATAGAGGGTTGCGTGCCGGGGCGGGAGCCGCTTCTCACCCAGCGGGTGCCTTTAACACGTGAAGGTGCGTTGAAGGCCCGAGGACTGGAGCTGCTTGGTCAGGTGGCCCCCAAGTGGGGCCTTTTGTAGACGCCGCCTCTGCAAGGTGGTCTCCCGGGGCCGGTGGTTTTCAGGTGAGGCCAGTCTGTGGGCCGTGTCTCTGCGCTCAGACTTCCGGGGCAGGGAGACGCCGAGCTCTCCGGGAGGGCTCCCTGGAGGAAGCAGTGGGGAAGGTCCGAGGGAACCCAGCAAAGCCCCCGAGTTAGGGCCGAGCCCCCGAGAGCCCGCGGCTGGCAGCACAGCGCCGGCAGCACTCCCTGACCCTGCCACCTCGCCCACCGAGTCCCCGAGGCCGTGGCCTCGTGGCTCTGCCCGGGTGGAGGTGGGGCTGAGGGCCGGCGGGGACGGGCGGCAAAGCGCGAGCCCCAGGGCGGGCGGGGGTGCTGCTGCGTTCCGGTTTCCCTCGAGGGCCCTGGGGAGCCACGGAGGGTTCTTGAGCAGGGGAGGAGTGGGGAGCTGAGGACTGGATGGCCCGGGGGCTGTCCCCTGAGGCTGCAGGTCACCATCCCCCCTCCCCTCAGAGAGCGAGTCGAGGACTGAGGGGCCCTCGAAGATCATCAAACTGGACACCGTGCGGGTGATTGCCGAGAAGGTGAGCCACGCCGCGGGTGCCCTGTCACGGGTGGGGAAACCACGGCCCGAGCAGCCGAGCTCGCGGCCTGACCTGCCCCACCCCGTGCTGCCAAGCACCGTTTCCCAAAGATGTCCACCCACCCCGCTTGTTGCCGTTTCTGTGACGTGGGGGGATCCGAGAGGGTCTGAGCTTACCCAGAGCCACACCGTGAGACCTGGGCAGAGGTGGAGAAGCTAAAACTGGGGCTCTGGCGCCCGAGACCCCATGGCCTGGGCTGTCACCAGTCCCTCGCCCTAAGGCAGCAGGCCTGGGGATGAGAGGCTTGGGGTCCACTCTGACCTTGGGCTCTTCATCTCTCCATCCCCTCCCCCCATCTCTGTTGTTTCTACGGCCCCCCCTCCACGGCTCTCTCCCCTCCCATCCATCTGTCCGTCTCCCTCGCCGCCCCCACCCCGGCCCAGGACAAGCATGCGCTTCTGGACGTGACGCCCTCAGCGGTCGAGCGCCTCAACTACGTGCAGTACTACCCCATCGTGGTCTTCTGCGCCCCCGAGAGCCGCGCGGCCCTCAAGGCCTTGCGCCAGTGGCTGGCGCCCGCCTCCCGCCGCAGCTCCCGCCGCCTCTACGCCCAGGCCCGGAAGCTGCGCAAGCACAGCGGCCACCTCTTCACCGGTGGGGCCCCAGGGTGGGCCCCGGGGCCGGGGAGGGTCCTAGCCTGGGTCTCCCGGCAGCGCTGACCCTCCCTCTGCCCCACAGCCACCGTCTCCCTCCGCGGCACGAGCGACGCCTGGTACCAGGAGCTCAAGGCCATCATCCGCGAGCAGCAGGCGCAGCCCATTTGGACGGCCGAGGACCAGGTGCCACCGCGGGGGCGGGGGCCTGTCGAGGGGCAGGGGTCCGGCCAGCGTCAGCTCTCCCCCCCGGGATGACGCTCTCGGCCCGCGGCTGGGTTTGCCTGCGCCGCTGTGACAAGTACAGCCGCGGGCTTTGGAGGCTGCGCGTCCAGGAGCCTGTCGCGCCCCGGCGATGGCTTCCCAGCTGTGCTGTCCCGGGGCCGTCCTCGATGGCTTCTCCCGCCTCCTGGCTCTGGCCGAGAACATCCGAATCTCCCTTTTCTAAGTCCCTTGCTCATGTGGATTCAGATCCACTCTGTCCCCACCTCGGCCGACGGTACTGCTTGGGGCGTTCACACCTGGGGGGGTGGGATGGGGGACGGGGGTCCGCGTGGGCTGATGGGCAGGGCTCTTTGCCTGCTGTGGGGCTTTTCGTCTGGGCTGGGGCACTCACTGGAGTCTGGGGTCAGGGGTCAAGGGTTTTGACCTTGCATCGAGGTCCAGAGCTAGGTTTGAGTGGGGAGGTTCGTCCCAGCCGGGGTTGGGCCTGGGATCGGCAGTCATGACCCCGCGTGGGGTCAAGGCCCCCGCCTGGGGTGGGGGGTCGGGGGTGATTGCCTGGTCTGGGAGCTTGAAGGCGGGTGCCGGCCCGGGGCTCGGGGCCGGGGGTCTCGGCTCCGCTGGGGCCGGCCCCGGCGCTCACGCCGCCCCCCCCCCCCCCCCCCCCGCCAAGCTGGACGGCTCCCCGGAGGACGAGCTGGACCTGCCCCTGCCCGGCCTGGCCGACAGCTCCGCCGACCTGAGCTGCGACAGCCGCGCCAACAGCGACTACGAGGAGACCGACGGCGAGGGCTACACGGACGGCGAGGGCGGGGCCCACACGGACGTGGACGAGGGGCCCCCGGCGCCGGCCCTGGCCCGGTCCTCGGAGCCCGTGCTGGCAGATGAGCCCCAGGGCCCACGGGATCACGGGAGAGCCTCGGCTCACTTGGGGGCCCAGGTGAGCAGGGCATGGGGGTGGTCCCGGCAAGTCTGGGGACACACGCTGGGGGTGCTTCTGGGCCGAGGGAAGAGAAATCCTCTTCTGGGGAGGATTGGGAAGCCTTCTAGAAGAAGGGGGCCTTGCAGCTGGGGCTTTGAAGGATGCATAGGAGGTCACCAGCAGAAACGTCTCTACCTGAGGTGTTTGAACACCCTTAAGTGGATGTGTAACCTCTTGTGTCAGGACACGGGGACAAGTTTGATAAGATGGTACGAGGTATAAGGTGCTCCTTCCTCCAGACGCCTTCCTCTCTCAGAAAATGCCCTGACAAATGTCCAAATCTGTGATGTCCCTAATTACAACCGCCTCATTGCGATTGTGCAGTGTCCAACCTGCTCAGCTGTCCCTGGCCACCTGCCTGCAGAGCGGGCGTTAGTCTCATGCTTTACATACAGGAGCTCATCGATGACTCACCGCCATAGCCCTCTTTGCTGACAGGCTGGGGTATCTCAGCCCAAACCCGCCCTCGGGATCCTCACTTGACCCTGCAAAGCGGCTGCAGACTTAGGGAGGCAGAAAGTTTGTGGGTGGCGCTGGCTGAGCAGAGGTGGGGTGAGGGTGGCGGGTCAGCCCACTTTGTTGTGCTTTGCCCCTGGCCCCTCCCCAGGAGGACATCGGGCCCCCCCAGGGCCAGTGGCGACAGGACAGCATGAGGTAAGAGCCCCCACACTCCAGGTGGGGGGCCCCCTTGACCTCCTCCCTGGGAATCAGACCCTGTGGGGTGTGAACTGAGCTCTCGTGGCCCCCCAGCCTGGCAGATGAGTCTTGTGCGGATGGGCCCAAGGGAAAGGCATCCTCATCCTGGGAGGACTGGGAAGGCTTCCTGGAGGGGACATTGGAGCTGGGGTTTTGCAGGATGCATAGGAGTTAGTCCACAAGACCCTGCTCCCGAATGCCCTTCCTTCCCTTTGCCTGCCCCCACCCCACCTAGCAGCCAGCCTGGGCAAGGGGCAGGTAAACCGCACAGCTGCCCCAGCGCAGCCTCTCTTCCACCTCCCGGCCCCAGGACCTACGAGCGGGAGGCCCTGAGGAGGAAGTTTACCCGAGCCCGAGACGCAGAGTCCTCGGACGAAGACAGCTACGACTGGGGCCCGGCCACCGACGTGTGAGCCCCTCGCGGGGCTCTCCCTCCCTGGGCCTCGGTTTCCCCTGGAGAACCTGGAACGCTGCCCCCCTCCTCCTGGGCATCCATAAACAAGAGTATTTTCACAGCCCTGGCTTCTCGCGGCTTCCGGGAGGGCCGCGGCGTCGGGAGAGTCGGGGCCCCGGACGAGAAAACGTTTAATTTTGTACATCGGGGATAAAAAAAAAGCCCCAAGGGCCGGGGGCGCTCGGGGGCCGGCGGCGGCTGGCGGGGGCTAAGGCACGGCGGTGGGGGCGGCGGCGGCCGCTCACAGGTACACGGGCTGCTCCTGGCCCGTCAGCAGGCGGTAGGTGGCGAGCGGCATGGTCTTGATGTGCACCTGCGGGGGGCGCGGGGCGGTGGGCGCCGGGGCTGGCTGGGCGGGCGCCCCCCACTCGGGCCCCTCCTGCGGCCCCTTGTACCTCGCCGTGCCCCCCCCGCACACGCCCCCGTACCTTGCCATGGGCCCCCCTGCAGCCCCCCCGTACCTTGCCGTGGCCTCTCCCCCCGCGGGCCCCGCACCTCGCCGTGGCCCTCCCCCCGCGGGCCCCCCCGCAGCCCCCCGCACCTCGCCGTGGGCCCCCCCGCAGCCCCCGTACCTCGCCGTGGGCCTCGGCGAGCAGCTCGATGATGCGGGCGTGGGGCGCGGCCACCACGCTCTGCCCGTTGACCTCGATGATGCGGTGGCCCACTCGGACGCCGCCGCGCTCGGCGATGCCCCCGCGGAGGAGGCTGCAGATCTGGGGGGCGAGGGGGGGACACGCGCTGCCGACGGGGCCCCGCCGCCCGCCCCCGCCCGCCCCCGCGCGCCGCCCGGGCCTCACGATGCCGTCCTCCACGCAGAAGCCCAGCTGCTCGCGGGCGTGGGGCCGGTGCACGATGGCCGTCGTCACGGGCGGGCAGTGGACGATGCTGAGGGTGACCGAGGTCTGGGACTTCACCTCCTGCGCGGGGGGCGGCGGCCGAGTCACGGGGACAGCGAGGGGTGCGGGGAGCTGGGGCCGCCTCCCGGGCCCGGCACGGGGCGGCCCTGCCTGCGCTGGTCCTCGGTTTCCCCGCCTGGGCAGCCAGCGTTGGGCCTCGCGCCCCTTGCCCTCTCCCCGCCTCGGTTTCCCCACGCGGGCGAGGAGGACGCGGGGCAGGACGGGGCACTCACGCGGACGGCGGCCTGGCAGGCGGCCAGGGGCAGCCCCACCAGGCTGGCGCCGTTGACGGCGGTGAGGCGGTCGCCGACGCTCAGGGCGCCCGAGCGCTCGGCGGGCCCCCCGTGCCGCAGGTTGGCGACGACGGCCGTGGGCAGCAGGGAGCCCCAGCCCGACTCCACCAGCGCCACGCCCAGGCCCTCGCCGCGCCGCTTCTCGATGCGCACCTGGGGGGGCGGGGGGGGCGTGAGGGCCGGCCGCGGGGGCCCGGCGGGGGGGGGGGGCAGCCGGCCGCACTCACCTCCCTGCAGTTCTCGCTGTTGGAGAAGTGGGCCAGGTCGGCGTTGTGGGGGTGCGCGGGGGCCCCCGGGCTCTGGGCCGCCACCTGGCTGGGGTCAAGGCCGCGCTCGCGCAGGAACTGGCTGTAGGCCACGGCAAAGGCCTGGCCGATGGCCTGGGCCACGAGCTGGGCCTGCGGGGGGGGGAGCAGGGACGTCCCACCTGCAGCGCCCCCCCCCCCCCGAGCGGGTCCCACCCGAGAGGGAGTGGAGGGGCTGGGGGCACCACTGCCCGCCCCAAAGGCTCTTGGGAAGAGGGGACGCCGGGCCCCGGTGGCCGGTCGGCCCAGGGCTGTGGAAGGTTCCGGAGGGTCCCGGGTGGGGCGGGGGGCTGCTCACGTCGTCCGCCTCGAAGACGTGGCAGATCATCCTGTAGAGCCTGCGCCCGCCGTCCCCGGCGCCGGGCCTGCGCGCCGCCCGCCCGCGGGCCATGAGCACCAGCACGCGGCCGATGTCCGCCGTGTAGGAGACCGTCTGGAGCCCGTGGTCCATCAGGGCCTCCTGCGGGCGGGGGAGTGCAGGCTGGGGGGCGCGGCGCCGGCCCAGGGGTCCCCCCCCCCACCGCCACCGCGGCCGCCGTACCTGGGAGTCGGCCGCCAGCACCTTGATGCGCTTGGTGGAGACGAAGAGGTCCACGTCGGCCATGGGCTGCGTCTCGCCGTCGGGCGCCTGCGGGGGGGCGGGGGGCACGGTGGAGGCGCCCGAGGGCCGGCCGGCGCCCCGCTACGCCCCCCCCGCCCCGGGCCTCACCTTGACGCGGTCGACGGCCTCCCGCGCCTGGGCCATGCGCGCACTGGGCGGGGGGTTCCGCTCAGACAGCAGCTGCGTGGAGCCCAGGTATTTGGCCCCGAACACGACGCCGTCCAGGAGGTCTTCGTGGTCACAGGGACCGCGCGCTGGGGGCGACAGTGGGGCGCGGGCTCAGCCCCGGGGAGCGCCCACCCCGATGCGGCGTGTCCGGGCGGGCGGGCAGGGCTGGGCGCTCTGAGGGCACGCCTGGCTCCACCAGGGCTCTGGAGCCTTCTGCCAGTCTAGAGCCGACTCTGTCCACAGGTTTCTAGAACTCCGTGGTCCAGCCCGAACCAGCGGCCCCGCTCCTGGCTTTTTTTGCAGCATTTCTAGAACCCTAATAGACCCTACTTGATGATTCTGGAAACCCTTGCCATGTTGATCTAGAACCAGACAGCTCTGCCTGTTGTTCTAGAACTCTCCCCCAGTAAGCCCAGGATCGACCCCGTGGTCATGGACTACCCATTCGGAATAGAAAGAGACAGCGTCCTCACATTTAAAGCTCTTGTACTGCCCAGCACCCCAGGTGGCTTCCCTGGAACTCCCTGTTGTGTCTCAATCGAAAGAATGCCCTCAACTGTTCTAGAAACTCCCCATTACGTCATAAACGCAGGCTCAGCCTCTTCAGGGTTCGAGAACGTCTTAATCACGATAGCATCAGGTAGCTCTTTCTATGGGGTTAGGATCCCCAGAAAGTTCACGACCTCATCTGCACCCTGAGAATGATCAGAATAGCCCAAGAACAAACAGCTCTGCATGTGATTCTAGAATCTCCCAATCGCGCCCAGAACCACCTAAAAAGCTTCGCCCCATGTTTCTAGAATTCCCTATACAACCTAGAAACAGGCGTACCTTCACAGGTCTAGAATGTTTTAACCAAGAGCTCTTTGGTTAAGAATCCGAAGCACCCGTTCTAGCTGCCCCTCAGTAAATTCAAATCAAGCCAGTTCTGCCCACTGCCTTTGGTGACTTAATCGTTCCAGAAACACAGGCTAGTCTACCCCTGGGTTCTAGAACTCTGCAGTCCAACACGGCAGCCACCAGCCACATGTGGCTACTGTACACTTGAACTGCAGCTGGTCCAAATGGAGATGTGCTCAAGTATAAAATATACTGGGTTTCACAGATTTAGCTTTAAAAAAAGTAAAATAATTTCAAAATATTGACACGTTGAAATAATATTTTAGGCTATTAATTAAAATATATTAAAACTAATTTTACCTGTTTCTTGACCTCTTAAGTGGACAACTAGGAAATTTACATGGCTCACGTTTCTATTGTATAGCAAACTCTGCTCTAGAACTTTCTAATCATGCTAGAAAGAGAAGGCTCTGTCCATGGTTCTAGGATACCCTCTATCGGTCTAGAAATGCAGAGAGGCACTGGTGTTCTAGCACTCCCCAGCCTAAGTAGACTGCTCAACGTTCCAGAACATTCTCACCAGCCCAGTTTCCTTTAATCCAGAACCAGAGGCAAAGTACTAGGTTCTGGAACTCCCTTGGTGAGTCACAGTCCCACCCACGATTTCAGAACCTTCTTAGAGCTACAGGTCCAAACCAGCCCCCCTCCCCTCTACTACAGAACTTGCTCTTTGGCCTAGAACCTGAGGTTGCTTGGGAAAACTCTAGAACATACTACGTGGCTAAAATTGTTCTGCCTCTACGTCAGGGGCTGGCAAGCTTTTGCTCTAATGGACCAGAGAGTAAACATTTTCGGCTTTGTGAGCCGAAGTTGAGTTGCAACCACTCAGCTTAGCCACTGTAACACAAAAGTGGCCACAGATGGTAAGGAAATGAATGGGGTGACTGTGTTCCCATAAAAACTTATTTATGGACACTGAAATTTGATTTCCACATCATTTTCATGCATCACGGGATATCACTCTTCTTTGGATTTTTCCCAACCGCTTAGGAACGCAAAAGCCATTCTGAGCGTAAGAGATGTCCAAGAGCAGGTGGTGGGTCGGATGTGGGCTTTGGGTGATGATTTGCCAACCCCTGTTCTAAATTCTGGGAGCTGCCCTACCACCCCCTACTCACTCTAGAACATTCTCCAGACCGCCTCGCCTCTCCTAGGCCATCTGGAGTCAACTCAAAACCAACCTCAGATCTTCTCTAGGACCTTCTTACTCGCCAACTTTGGGGCCGCTGGGGGGAGGCTGGCTCTGGCTGTTCTGGAGCCCCTAAATCCCCGGGGCCGGGGCGGGCAGGACACTCACCCTCCTGGAGGGCAGGGTATGACGCCAGGGTCTTGGGGCTCTGGAAGGAGATAGAAGAGGGCCAGGACTGAGACCCCCTCTGTGCCTCCAGGTGGCGGGGCAGACCCGGGAGTTGGGACAGGTACTACCTGGGCGCTGGCAGGTGGCTCTTCAGGGCCAATCAGCGGCGCCGTCTCCAGCCAGGGCTCTGGGGAACTGCTGGAGCTCCTGCTGCCGCCCTGCTCGGCAGAGGCACCCTCTGCCCATTCCGGGGGGTCGGGATCCCCGTTTGGGTCCTCAGGGGGCTGCAACAGGTGAGGAGCCGGCTCTGGGGACCCCTCTGCACGTGGCTGGGGCGGAGGGCACCCCTTGCTGTGCAAAAGGCTAAGCAGGTCGTCTGGTTCTGCCTCGGCGGATAAGAGGCCATGGGCATCGGTGATGTCCTGGGGGGCCAGGCCGTGGCCAGTGGCAATGTGCAAGGGACAGGGGGGTCCCTCGGGGGACAGGCCCACCAGATCGCCCGGCAGAGCCTCAAACCGTTGCACGAGGTCCTGGATACTGGGCGCGTCCAGCTCCATCTGACCGGGGCTGCTAGGGCCTTGTGGCACTGGGTCCCCCTGGCAGACAGGGACGAGGTCCTGAGAAGTTGCCAGGGTGTCCCTGGGCTCCTCTAAGTCCATGGCTGGAGGTCCTGGGGGGACTCGGGGGGTCGGGAGGAATTCCATGCGTGGAGGACAGGCTCAGGTCAGCACCTCCAGGCGGCTGAAAGAGAAAGCGTCCAAGATGAGAATTCCCGGGTGTCAACCTCGGTGCACCCTGGAGCCGGGCGCTGTTGCGCATGTGACCCCCACCCTGCCCATCAAGGACTTTCTGATCACCCCGGCTCAGAACAGGCAGGACTGAGGCCGCAGCTGCCGGGGCGCCAACCCCCCAGGTGCTCTCCTGGGCCCGCCCCCGAGACCCCGCCCCACTCCCCTTGAACCCTGTTCCCTCCAGCTTTGGTTCTCCTCGCCCCGCCGGCGTGAGCCCAGGTTCAAGATCCCGCCCCAATTTCCGAAGCCATCCTAGCCTCGGACCTCGCCACCCAGCCTCAAGATTCAACTCCAGTCTACATCTACGAGCTGACACCCCAGGGTGTCCCCAGATCCCAGGCTCCAGACCCCAGACCCCCGACCTCAGGCGCCGGCCGCGACGCCGCCCAGGCCCGCCGGGACACTCACCTCCCAAACCGAGGTCGCCCGAACCTCGCGCGGGGCCCCGGGCCCCCGCGCCTCCGGACCGCCCCCCGCATATCCGGGGCCGCCTTCCCGGCCGCCGCCGCTCGCCGATTCCCGGCCGGGGAGCGCGCTGAGCTGTCCGAGTCGCGCTCCCGGCCCAACGCGCATGCGTGCTCTCGTGGGGGCATGCTGGGAAATGTAGTTCCCGCGGGGGGGGGGCGGTGGCTGGTGTCCGGGTCGCGGGTTTGAATCCCGGGCCTCCGTTCACGCCGCGTGGGCGCCCGGGCTGGCCTCTGGGGCTAATGACCTCTGCCCGCCGCCTCCGACTGTGGTCGTTATTCCAAGGGACGGCAGCTGGAAAGAAAGGGGGCTGGGGAATTTTAAAGAAGAGCGAGCGGGGGTGTCTTTCAAGGCGGGGGAAGCCTTTTGCAGGAGCACTTCCGGTTTGGCATTCAGCCGGGAGGCGGGTTGGAGCGCCCCGGCTTTAGAACCGGTCTCCCGGGACTTTACCACTCTGGGCCTCAGTTTCCCTGGTTATAAAGTGCGGGTCGTGATAGTACTTTCCTTTTAATTATGAGGATTCAACGAGCAGATTAAGAGGTTAGAAATAGAGTAGAATTAGGAATACGTAATGGGTGACTTTTAAAGCAAATAAGTAATTGAAAAAGGGCAACAAGTCAAGGTGACTGAAAAGGTTTAAATAAATCAATGAATGACTGCCTAAGGCTGGGAATACTACATTTCCCAGAAACCTCCAAGAGCCTACCACTCCCAAGCACCCCCTGGGCTGCAGACGTCTCCAGGAAACGTGCACGTGCAGGCATCCGGCGTTCGTCATGGCGGCCAGACGCCTCTTCGGGGCTACCCGGGCCTGGGCCGGCTGCCGGGTCCGGGACATCCCGGACCCCGCCGCCCCCGGAAGACTTCTGGTCCGGGATTATGCCAAGAAGCCTGGTGAGCTGGGATAAGGGGTACCAAGATGGGGACGATGAACCAACCGGGGAGTAGGTAGTGCGCAGGCGCCGGCCGAGGGCGCAAGCGCAGAGAGGCAGACGTGCAGGCGCACGTCTCCGGGCTGCGTTAGGAACGACTGGACTCAGTGCGCACGCGCCCCTCCGGCGCCCCGATCATTGCTAGTGCGCAGGCGCCAGGGTGAAGCCCTGCGGCAGGGCACATGCGTGCGTCACTGCGCAGGCGCGCGTTGTTAGGCTTTGCCTGTGGACTAAGGAACTTGGGTTCCAGTTCCGCTCGTTTCTCTTAATCACTGTGTGACCTTGGACGAGTCACCGCCAGCAACTGGGGGAGCCCATATCTGGGTATTGCTCATTTAAGCAAAACCCAAAATAAGCCTTTTCAACTTGGGCTGGATACAGCCTTACCTGAGCTCCCTTGATCAAAGGGGGATACTGGCCAATGGTAGGTCTCCAAGGCACGTAGCAGCCCGCGGAGACGTCCTCCGTGAGCTCAGCAGAAGCGATAGAACTAAGAGGGAGTGACTTTGGTGTTATTGTGGTTTGTCCAGATCCCACACACTCAAACACCCTTTGTAAAAGAAGTAGTTTTGTGGTATCTCATATAACATAAAATTGGCCGTTTGAATCATTTTTCGGGAGACAACCTAGTAGCATTAACAAACCATCAGCAAACTTTGTAAAATCACTTCTGCCTATAAAACAAACTCCCCGCTGCCCTCCCCCCAGCTCCTGATCTCCCATCTGTCTCCATGAATCTGCGTATTCTGGAGAGTTCACCTAAGTGGAATCGCATGGTGTCGGCCCTTCCGTGCCTGGCTTCTCCCACCCAGCAAAACGTTTTCGAGGCTCACGAGTCAGCCCTCCCGCCCTTTGCACTGCTGAATAATATTCCCCGGCATGAGTGGACCCCGTTTTGTTTATCCTTCCCCAATCCGTGGACACCAAGGTTGCTCCCACCCTTTGCCCCCCCAAACAGGGGCGTCCGAGGATCCTTCCGAGCCCCCGATTTCAGTTCTTTGGGGTCTGCGCCCAGGATCCCGGCCACCCACAACCCTTTGGGGTGCAGCTGCTGGGGCCCCCGGGGGGAGGGAGCGGCAGGCGGGGAAGGCTGGACCGTGCTGAGCCGGAGCCCCCCTCCCGCTCCCCCCAGCCGTGAAGGGCGGCAGGGGCAAAGGCGGCGTGGCCAGCGAGGCCCTGAAGGACCCGGACGTGTGCACGGACCCCGCGCGGCTCACCACGCACGCCATGGGCGCCAACATCTACAAGGGGCGCCCCGACGTGGCCCTGAAGCCGGACGCCGAGTACCCCGAGTGGTGAGCGGGCGCCCCGGGGAGGAGGAGGTCAGGGAGGCCTTCAGGGGAGACACCCTCCCGGGGGGGGAGCCGGGCGGCGACCCGCTCCCCCCTCCCCACCGCGTGCCTCAGTTTCCCCGTAAGTGGGGAATGTGGAAACCGCCCCTCCCTCAGAGGGTTGTGTGGGGTTAAGGAGCCGTGCTTCAAGTGATGCCTTTTTTTTTCCCTTTAGCAAACATTTATTGAGCGCCAACTGTATGCCAGGCCCTGTGCTAGGCGCTGGGGGCACCCAGGAAACTAGCACAAATTCCCGCCCCCTGGAGCTAGTCGGGGAGGAGACAATAAGTAAATCATCTGGCAGATCGCTGGTGACGCGCCCAGTTAGCGCCAGGGAGCCTGGCACGCGAGTGGCGGGGGTGGGGGTGGGGCCTGGCCAGTGGGGTCTGGGGTTGGGGGAGGGGCCCCCCGGGTCTGGAGCAAAGGCCCGAGGGGGCGGCAGGGGCTTTGCAGGCAGCGGGAACAGCACATGCAAAGGCCCTGAGGCTGGGCCCTGCCTGGTGTGTTGGAGGGACAACGATCGGTGGGGGGCGAGAGTCGGGAGTGGGGGAGAGGGCGGCAGGGAGACAGGGCCCCAGACCAGCCTGGCGGGCTGCGGGGAGGGTTTCGCTCTTTGCCCCGAGAGCAGGGGCAGAACCCGGAAGTGAGCACAGGGCGGGGAAGGTTCCGGAAGGTGGCGTGGCGTGGCCCCCTGCAGGCCGCCACTCCTGTGGGCCGGGCTTCGGGGCTCGGGGAGGCCGAGGCCCCTGGGGTGGGAGCCGTGGGGTGCCGAGCGGCCCTGATGCCCGCCCCCGCCCCGCCAGGCTGTTCGAGATGAACCTGGGTCCCCCCAAGACGCTGGAGGAGCTGGACCCCGAGAGCCGGGAGTACTGGCGGCTGCTGCGCAAGCAGAACATCTGGCGCCACAACCGACTGAGCAAGAACAGGGGCTTCTAGAGGGGGCGGGGGGCCGGGCGCCCCCCCAGGACCTCGCCAGGCCCCGGAGGAGCGACCCTCACCTCACCCACATGCCGGGGGACATGGACTTTCCCGAGCGCCCCCCGGCCCCCCGGACCGCGTCTCGGTGGCCCCACGGCAAGGCTGGACCAGGGCGCGGGGGCAATAAAGACTCTGGGGCCGTCGCCGGCCGCCTGCGCTGGTGGTGCCTGGGGGGTGGGCACGGCCGGCTCCCCGGGGGCGCTCCTTCTCCGACTCCTGGAATCTCCCCGCGCAGCAGACAGGCCCCAATCCCAGGCCTGGGGGGGTGGTCCTAGCCACGGCCTCCGACCCCCCAGGCCACCCGAAGCAGGTGGTCTCTGGGAGCTGCAGGAGCCGAAACGGGCAGAGCTAGGGCACGGCGTCAGGCGCGGCTGAACCCAGGCGCTCCCCTCCACCTCTGGGTCCTGTCGCGCCCCCTGGGGGCGGCACCCCCTGGCAGGGGGTGTGCCAGCCACCCACCACCCAGCGCAGCCAGCCGCCCCGCAGGGAAGGGCCCTCCCCGCCCTGCCTGCCCGCCCAGGTCACGGGATGGTCCCTGGCCGGGCCCCGAGCCAGCCACCTGACCAGGGGGCCCCGGGTGGAAGGAGCAGGGCTGCGCCCGTCCCCCTCGCCCATCCTGGGAGGCCCTCCCTCTCGTCCACCTCCCTGGCGGCCAGGTCTCGGCCCAGAGCCCCCGTCGCTGCCCCTCAAGGTGACCTTGACCTGCAGGTCTAACCAGGCCGCCTCGAGCCCGGCCAGGCCGTGGGGGAGGGACTCCGGGGCGAGGCCACAGCCCCCCAAAGGCGGGAAGTCGGGGGCCTGGAGCTGGGGGGCAGGGCGCCGCCGGAGGCTGCGCCAGGCAGGCCCCCGGGGCTTCAGGCTGTCCCCACGTGCCCGGGGCCACCTGCGGGTGGGCTGGGGGCCGCGTACCCAGGCCTGGCCGTGTGGGGAGAGGACGTGGCACCCATTCACCAGCGTCGTCACCCAGGGTGAAAACCAGAGTCATGGCAGCCCCCAGGCCCGTCCCCCCCCCTTCCCGGCCTCTCGGCTCTGCCCGCAGGCCCCCACCTGCCCCCGCCTGGAGCGCCCTTCCCAGGAGGCCGCGGGGCTCCCCCCACCTCCCCCCAGCGCTCACCGCCGACAGGCCTCCCCGGCCCCCATCAGAAGTGCAGCCCCCACCGCCACCCCCAGGCGCCCTTCGCCGCTTCTCTGCTCTCCCTCGCCAGCGCCGCCACCTGGCGCTCCGCGTGTGGGTTTGGAAACGTCTGGGTTCGTCTCCCTCTGGGACGTCAGGTCCACGGGGCGGCTCGGTGTGTCGCCTGTTCCCTGATGGGCCCTGGCGCCTGCTGCACGGGGTGCTCCCTGGTGTACTGGGTGGGAGGGGGCTGGGCGGGTGGGTGCCCCTGGGGGAGTGTGCTGGTGCGCAGGTGTTGAGTTAACACGGTGCGAGGCCCGGGTGTAGACGGGCCGTGGGGCGAGGGGCGAGGGGCAAGGGGCGGTGATGGGGGCGTGTGAAATGTGGTCGCCCCCCGCCCCGGGATGCAGGTCCCTGGCCCCGCCTGTTCCAGGCCGGGCCTCAGTCTCCCTGGTGGTAGAGGTGGGCCCGGGGCGCGGATGGGCCTCGCGCCTCGCTGCCCAGCGCCCCAGGCCACCCGGCATCCTTGGCCCGCGGTCAGGCCGGCGGCCAGGGCCTATCCAGGGCCTGCGCGTGCTCCTTGGCCAGCAGCCGCAGGGACGCCTGCTCGAGGGCGAAGCCGTCAAAGGCAGGTCCCCGTGCGTGGGGCCCAAAGGGCGCCGGCAGCCCCGGGCCCAGGAGGCAGGGGAGGCCCGGCACGGCGGGGGGCCCCGGGCCCAGCCAGGGTTCCAGGGGCAGTGGCATGGCCGGGGGCCGTGCCAAGGGCAGGGCCGGGGCCTCGGGGCGCCTCGGGGCTGCCACAGCCCCCGAGCCCAACTCCACGCGCTCCTGGCGGCGCCACTTGGCCCGACGGTTCTGGAACCACACCTGGCGGGAGCAAGCGGGAGCTCAGGGCACGGCGGCCCGCCCCACCGCAGCCCTCTCGGCCTCCCAGCCTCACAGGGTTCTGCCTGCTGTCTAGCCTGACTTCTGCTTGCTGCAGTGCCCGTGTGCTTTGTCATCCTGTCGGCGCTGAAGCCTTTTAAAGCTCATTCTTCCTTGCCTGGCTCTCAGTCCCCTCCCTGGTCTCCCTTTGTCCTCAGCCTGAAGCCCAGGCTGCCCAGCGGACACTCCAGGCCCTTCACAGCTCTCTGATCCACTCTCTTCTCTGCCTCCACTTGCCCCACTCACACTCAGCTCGTTGGAAATGTCCTTTCTCCTTCCCAGCTGGCAAACTCCTATTCAAACGTCAAAGCCCCAGCTCCCACACCCCCCGTTCAGCTCCTCCTCCTGTCCATGCACTTGGAGGGCCCGTGTCTGCCTCTAGCTCCCTCCCCAGGTGGAGGTGGGCAGGGCACCCTCACCTGCACACGCACCTCTGGCAGGTGCACCTTGGCCGCCAGCTCCTCGCGGCTGTACACATCCGGTAGTGGGAGGCCTCGAAGGCCTTCTCCAGCTGGTGCAGCTGGTACGTGGTGAAGGTTGTGCGGTTCCTCCGGTGCTTCTTCTTGGGGGGCTCCTCGCCCGGCCCCAGCCCCCCACCCTGGACTGCAGGCCCCTCGCTCGGGCTCAGGAACATGGCTCCTCCTCGCCGTGGCCTGGCGGGGCAGCAGCAGGACGGCTGGCAGTGAGATGCAGGGGGGACTGCCAGGCAGAGAGGGCTGGGGAGCCCCAAGCGCCTGCTGGGTCTGGGGTAGGACAGGTGTGGACGTCCCTCCACCTCCTCCCTCTCTTGGATTCTCTGGCCCCTCCCTTCTCCATTTGTCTTCCTCTGTGGCTGTGTCCCTCTCCCCCTCCTGTGCACCCATCCCCCACGCTGTGGCCCCCGCCCTCCTGTGTTTTGGTCTCTAACCCCCCTCCTCCCTCTCCCCCTCTGTTTGCATCCATCGCCCTATCGCTGTGGCCCCCGCCCTCCTGTATTTTGGTCTCTAACCCCCTCTCCTTCCTCTCTCTCTCTCTCTCTCTCTCTGGGACTCCAGGAAGGAGGGAGGCTGGGGTGCTGACCCTGCAGAGTGTCCCCCAACCCATGAGGCCTCCACTCGAGGGTGCTCCCCGCGCCCGCCTGCCCAGCGCTCACCTCCCGCAGCAGCCCCTCAGGCCCAGCGCGGCGTCCGCTGCCAGCCTGGCCCCTGCACACCCAGGCGGGCCGGGGCTGCGGGTGGGATTAGCGGTGGAGATTAATCGGGGCGGCCCCTCCTGCCTGGGCGCGGAGGCGGGGACGGCCGCCTGGCTCCGCTGCTCCTCGCGGTGGGCTGGCCAGAGCCCCTCTCTCTCTGGGCCTCAGTTTCCCTGGCTTAAACGATGCGAGGACCCGCCTTCCGGATCGCTCTCGGGGACCCAGTGAGCGATGGAAGTTAAGGACTTGGCTCAGCCACTGGCAGACAGAGAGCGCTCAAGGAATGTTCACCGTGACTCCTTTTGTCATCTGCGGCCCTCTTAGACACCCAGGTCAGAGACTGGGAGACGCTGAGGTCCCCACAGGTGAAGGCGCTTCCGGTCCCCGCCGGGAGGCTGACCAGGACAAGGGTAGTGGGCATTTTAGCTGGGCCTTGAGGTATGTGTAGAAGTTCCCCGTACACCCATCCACTCATCCAATAAACATTTATTGAGTGCTTACTGTGTACTGCGTACCGTTGTGAACAAAACAGACAAAAAACCCCGCCCTCATGGAACTGCGATTTGGACCCGGAGAGGCAATCAGCGAGGAAACAAAAGGCAGAGTGTGGCCAGGCTGGCCCGGCCCGGGGAGGAAGCTGGGCGGGGGGCACGGCCCGAGCCAGGGGTGCTCCTCAGAAGATGGTCAGAGCGGGAGCGGGCCGGCGAGGCTGCTCGGTCTGGGCGCGGAGGAGGAGGGTATGGGGGCCGCAGGAGGTTGCGGAGGGGGAGGGACATGGAGGGCAGCTCGGGCACGTCTCTTATCCGTCAGGGGCAGGATGGGAGGCCAGGAGGAGAGGCCCGGGGCGGGGGGCGGGGCGCGCCCGGGCGCCGAGGGGGAGGGCGCCGAGGGGGAGGGCGCTGCGGGGGGCGGGGGCGGGGGCGGGGCGAGGGGCCCTGGGAAGCGGCCGCAGCAACCCCGAGGAGGGCGCAGGCGCCGGGGGAGCTAATCCCCCTAATTGCCTCATCACCTCAAAGCGCCGAGCGGCTTCCGCGCTCAGGCCCCAATTAGCTAATTGGACCCGGTGGGGGGGGGCGGTTAAGAGGCCGCAAGGGGCTGCCGCGACTTAGCGGGTCCAGACGCCGTGTCAGCTTAGAGGGCCCGGATTAGGGGCGCGGGGCGGGGGTGGGGGGTGGGGGGGCTCGCTCAGGGGGTGTCCCACCCTCTAGATTAGGAGGGGCCGGGCCGCCTCTGCCCTCCCACACCCTTCATTTATCCCCCGGAAGTTTAACTGCCGAAGCCCTTCAGGTGCTGGTGGGGAAACTGAGGCCAGAGGGTGGGGCGGGGGGTGGGGGCAGCGCCCAGCCTGGCCAGAGACCACCCCCCCACCCCCCCCCGCTGGCATCCTTAAGTCTGGCTGGTCCAGAATAACGGATGAGGGGACGGTGGATGATCACTGCAGTAATTGAGCACCAGCTGTATGCCAGCCTTTCACCACCCTGAACCCCGGGGAGACGACGCCCCTTTATGGAAGAACCCCCGCCCCCCCATGGGCGCCCCCACCTGGGCAGGCCCCACCCAGGCTTCCGGGGTGCCCCCTCCACGTCAGGAGGGTCCCCAGGAACGGGTCACCACCCGATGGGGCCCCGATGGGCCGCGGTGGAGGGTGTGCAGAGCGGATTGCCATGGGGAGCCCTGTGCGGGGGTCCTCAGAGCTGGGGGGCCGTGGGAAGGCCGCGCACAGCCCCCCCTCGGGGCGACAGGGCCTGGGGGGCCGCAGAGAGACACAGACGCGCCTGTCCTGGAACTGCAGTCTTTATCCGGAGCTGGTCCTTAGCCGTCCCGGGGGCTGCCCCCAGAGCCCCCCACGCGCCGAGCCGAGCCTGCCCCGGGCGCCTCCCTCTGTCCTCTGGGGCCCGCGGCCCCTGCTGGCGGGGTCAGGGGTCCTGGGCTCCGGGCAAGGGGGAGCCGTTGGGGTCCTGCCCCCCCCCCGGGGGGCCGAGGCGACCGCGCCCCGCAGCTCCCGCGTCAGCTTCTCGGCCAGCTTGCGGAAGGGCGGGCGGCGGGCGGGCTCGGCTCCCCAGCAGCTGCCCATGAGGGCGTGGACGGGCGCCGGGCAGCCCTCGGGGGGTTCCATGCGGTAGCCCCTCTCCACCGCCTCCGACACCTCCTTCAGCGACTGCGGACAGAGCGCGTGCGGCGTGGGCTGGGGCCGGGCCTCGCCCCCCGGGACTCCCCGGGACCCCAGCACCCCCCGGGCCCCGCTCACCATCTTGGGGTACGGAGCCCGGCCGTACGAGAACACCTCCCACAGCAGCACCCCGAAACTCCAGACGTCCGACTTGCTAGAGAACTTCTGGGGGTCGGAGAGCAGGGTGAGGCGGGGCACGCTGCAGCCTGCCTCCTCTACGCAGCCCCCCCTGGGCGAACCCTCGTTCTCGGGTCTCCTCCGCGCCCCCCCAAATCCTCCAGCAGAGCCAGGCCCAGCCTCCATGCAGCACCGAAGCCAAGTTCATTTCCGAGACAGGGAAACTGAGGCCCAGGGCGGGTCACGCGAGCCCGTGGCCAGACGGGGGCAAAACGGTGCAATTCTGTGCCACGGGCTTCCCCGGAAGTCCAGGGTCCCCCTTTCTCCCTTGGAGGCTCAGAGAGGTCAGGCGAAGCTCCCGGGGCCACACAGCAGAGCGGGGCCCGGGGGGCTCACCCCGTGCCGCAGCGCCTCGGGCGCCGTCCACTTGACGGGCAGCCGGCTCGAGTCCAGCTCCTTGCGTTCCGCCTTGGCCAGACCGAAGTCACTGATCTTGGCCACCAGCTCCTCGGACACGAGGACGTTGCGGGCGGCCAGGTCTCGGTGGACCAGCCTCTTGCTCTCCAGGTACTCCATGCCCTCGGCCACGTGCCTGGGGCGGGGGGCCGGGGAGGGCGGGCGGAGCTCCAGTGCCCCGGGCTGGGCCGTGCTGCCCACTCCCCTGGCTAACCCCCGCCCCGTGCCTCAGTTTCCCCAGGAGCTGGGCAGGCCCCCCGCCCGCCCCGCCACTCACAGGGAGAACTGGAGGAGCTGGGCCACGTTCACCAGCGCCCGGCCCCGCGTCCGCAGGAAGTTCACCAGGTTGCCCTGCGGAGGGGGGGACGGCCCGCGTGGGGGGGACTCGCGGCTGCTGGGAGGCCCCCCGCTCCCCCCCCGCCCCGCGGCCCCGCCCCCACCTTGCTCACGTGCTCCATGACCAGGTAGAGCCCCTGGTGCAGGACCACGCCCAGGAGACGCACCAGGTTTTTGTGCTGTAACTTCCTGGGGACGGGCAGGGGTGGGGGGGTGAGGGCGCGGCCAGGACCCCCCCCCCCCGCCCCGGCCTGGGGAGGGGGCTCACGTCATGACCGCCGTCTCGTCCAGGAAGGCCTGCGCCGTGACGTCGCACTTGATGTTCTTCAGCGCCACCTTCTGGCCCAGGTACTCGCCCTGCAGGACGGCTGGGGGCGGGGGGCGCGGGTCGGACCCCGGGCAGCAGGGACAGACAGGCCGCCGGACGGACAGCCAGCCACGGCGGTCCCAGGGCTACATCCATTCCCAGGAACTCTGGGTCTCTAAGCCATGGACGAGGGTCTGCGAACTCCAGCCCCCCCCCCCCCACCCAGGTCCCACCTGTCGCCTGTTTCTGGACAATCTGGGAGCTGAGAACGGCGTCTCCATTTTTTTAACAGCGAGGAAAAAAAGAAATAGAAAGCAGCAGACTATTGGCCGACTCGTGAAAACGGTAATAAACTCCCGTTTCGGCATCCCTAAATAACGTTTTATTGGTGCACAGCCGCGCCCTTGCGTGCCCCTCATCTCTGGTCGCTCCCGGGACACAAGACATCGTGAGCGGCCGTCAGGCACGCGAAGCCAAAAACGTTTACCCGCGGGCCCTGGCGGGAGACGGCCCCGGAACCTTCCAGAATCATCATTCCAGGGCCCGGCCTTGCAGGCAGAGGGACCAGCTGGGCTGGGGCACCAAGTGAAGGAGGGAGTGACATTTATGGGTGCCCACTTGAGCCGGGCCCTGCGCGCGAGTCGTGACTTCCTGTGACCGTGGCCGTCACACGCTTTTTACAGGGGGGAAACCGAGGCCCAGGGAGGCGTCCCCTCTGCTCGGCTGCAAGCGAGCTGGGGCCTGAGTCTGGGCTTGGATTGGGCTCTGTGTGCTCCTAAGCCCCGACACCCCCACCCCCACTTTCCTGAGCCCCCCCTCACCCAGATGCCCCCCCACTCACCTCCAAACTCCCCCTCTCCGATCTGGGCTCCTAAGGTCAGATGCTGCAGGTTCAGCAGCCAGCCGGCTGTGGGTGGAGACCTGCTCAGGGGGGCCCTGGCGCCCCGGCCCCCCTCTCCCCAGCGGCCACGCCCGAGCCACCCCCTCCTGGGGCCCCTTTCGGCCGCTGCAGACGGCAGAAGCCCACCTCTGGCTGAGGCTGACAGCGGCAGGCCTCGGGGACGGGGGCCGCCTGCCTGTCCTCTGCTCGCCGGGGACCCCCTTCGGCTCCGCGACCCTCCAAACACCCCAGGGGCCCCCGCCTTTGGAGGTCTTGACCTCTGACCACCCAGAGCCTCATATACCACCAACGTGGAGGTTCCAGAACCTTCCACCTCGGCTCCGGCCTCCTGTCCTCTCCTCCTCCTCTGCAGGCCTCCCCAAAGCGTCTCCATATCCCGAGCCCTTAAGTGACCGCCAGGCAGGGCAGTGCCCGGCTCCAGCCAAACACCAAGCCCGGGACACCCAGCTTTCAGAATGCGTGAGGCGCAGCAGTGAGAGAGGAAACGCATGTGGAGCGCTGAACCCCGCAGGGGCGTGGAGGAAGGCGTGTCCAGGGGGCTGCGGAGGGGGCTCGGGCCACAAGGGGGCCTCCCTGGAAATGGGTGGGCTTTCACGGTACAGGTGCCTCTGGGAGCCCGGGAAGGGGCGGGGGTGGGGACGCAGGGAAGACGCGTCTGCGGGGAGGGCTTGAGGCTGGACTGCGGCGGAGGCTGCAGGGGTGGGGAGGGGTCCAGATGGAAATGCTGCTAAGAACATGTTGAGGAAGCGGACTTGGCCCAGCGGTTAGGGCGTCCGTCTACCACACGGGAGGTCCGCGGTTCAAACCCCGGGCCTCCTTGACCCGTGTGCAGCTGGCCCACGCACAGTGCTGATGCGCGCAAGGAGTGCCCTGCCACACAGGGGTGTCCCCCGCGCAAGGAGTGCACCCGATAAGGAGAGCCGCCCAGCGTGAAAGTGCAGTCGGCCCAAGAATGGCACCGCACCCACGGAGAACTGACAGAAGATGATGCAACAAAAAGAAACACAGATTCCCGTGCTGCTGACAACAACAGAAGCAGACAAAGAAGAACACACAGCAAATAGACACAGAGAACAGACAACTGGGGGAAGGGGAGAAAAATAAATAAACCTTAAAAAAAACTTGTCGAGGGAGGTGGGGACAGGTGGGACAGGTGGGGAGATGAAGCGGGTGGGGGACTCCATCTTGCGTGACCCCAGGATCTGTGGGCACCCCCTGCCTGGTTGCAAGGGAGCCCAGGTCTTACATCTTTCTGTCCCCAGGTGCCAGGTACAGGTGCAAGCTCAGGTGAGCTGGGAGACTGGACTGGGACACCCCGGGAACCCAGGACCCCGCCCCCAGGCGGGGCAGGGGGTCTGCAAAACTCTGGGGGCGCCCGCGCTGCCCGTACCCTTGGCCAGCTCCTCCTCCGCGGACTTGGCGCCCTGCTTCCGCTTGGGTTTGACGAGCTTCGTGCAGATGGCACCCTTGTCGTTGCTGTAATGCTGGGGGGGGGGGGGGCAGGGCGGCCGTGAGCCCCACCCTGGGGAGCGGGGGCTCGGGGGTGGGAGCTGGGGAGGGGCTCGGTCGCAAGCTGGGGGTGGGATGGTTTCCACGGGAACGGGGGAGGATGGGGGGGGAGGATTGGGAGGCTCGTGGCACGGGTCTCTGGGTGGGTGTGAACTTGGGGGGCTCCTGGGGGGTCGGGGGGCCGCCGCGCCGGCCGCACCTCCACCATGGCCACGAGGTTGGCGAAGCAGGCGTCCTCGTCGATGGTGAGGCGGCCGTCGCGGTGCAGCACGCGGTAGTGCACCACGTCGCGGCCGCAGCTGACGCACAGCACGTAGTCGCCCGCGTGGCGCGCCGACTCGCGCACCAGGAAGAGCCCGTCCTCGGGCGGCTGCAGCAGCCGCGCGGCCTCGCGGCCCGAGATGTTGCCGTGGAACCAGGGCATGAGGCTGAGGCGCGGGTCGGCGGGCAGGGCCTCGCGCAGGCGCAGCGCGCCGGCCGCCACCAGCCCCTCCTGCCCGCTGGCGTCGTGCTGCGCGCGGTACCAGCTCTTGCCCTGCCGGGGACGGAGGCAGGCGCGGGGCTGGGGTCCCCGGTCCCGGCCGCGGCGCCCCGCCCCCACGCGCCCTCGGGGGGGGGGGGGGCCCTCACCTCGCAGGCCTCCAGCACGGTGACCACGTCGCCCTTGCGGAAGGCCAGCTCGCCCGGCTTGGGGCGCGTGTGCTCACACTTGGTGATGCACTGAGTGCCGGGCGCCCAGTGCCTCTGGGGTGCCGGGGGGGCGCCATCGGGGAGACCCCGGGAAAGAGAAGGGAGGGCAGGAGGGAGAACAAGCAAGTCATAACGTCAGGCTGGACAGAGGGTTAACAGAAACCCGGAGCAGACAGCAGCGGAGGGGAACGCGGGCCGAGGGTACAGCCCCCCAGAAATGGAGCTGGGGAAGGGGTGGGGGCAGAGGCACCCAGCTGGGGGGCTCACCGTGGGCATCCTCGCTGAGATGGGTGGGGGGGGGCCAGGCTCGGAGGAAGCGGGGGCTCGCCTGGGAAGGGGGACAGACAAGCTTCAGAGCCCAAGCTGGGGCACCCCTGCCCCCCCGGGCTTCCAGGCCTCCCCTCCAAAAAAGGCATAGCCAGCGGGGGCCCGGAGGCTGGCTCTGGAGGCCCCTTCGGGGAAGTGGTCTTTACCCAAGGGGGTCCCTCAGTAGAGTCACAGCTAGGAAATGCCAGGCAGGAAACCACTCGCCGGGCCATCGTCCCAAGGGGGAAATCGAGGCACAGAGAGAGGCCACCACAGGGCAGGGAAGGGGGCAGAGCAGCCGGTGCGGCAAGGGGCAGCGGGCACAGCGGGTGGGGAGCCCCCGGCCACCTGACGGAGGCTGGCTCTTCCCCTTTTGTGGGAGGCGGGCAGGGGCAGGCCCAGGAAACGGGATGAGTCAAGGTCATTGCCAGCCTCTGACCCCCAGCGTGGGGTGGGGGCGGCGAGCCCCGCTGGGTTCCTCCTGGTGCCAGCGGAGCCTCTGCCTGCACCCACCCTCCCACTAAGACAGACACCCAGTCACCCACCGCTGCCGGGTGGGGGCCGCCGGTTCTCCCACCCCCTGCTTGGGCAGAGCCCCCAGACCACCCAGCTCACGCCCGGCAGTGGCGGACACGGTGGGGTGCGTGTGTCCCTGTGGTCCGCGGCCCCCCAGACTCCCGTGTACTCACAAGCATACTGAGCCATGTACACGCAAGAGCACACACAGAGACCCACGGGCTGGGACCCACGGGCGCAAGCAAAGGCGCGTCCGCCTAGAGACAGGTGTGCACGCGTCGACACGCGGGCGGGGGGAGCGTGGGCACCTGCCTCTCCCCCCCACAGACACTTGAACACCTGGGCGCCAGCTGCGGGGCCACCCCGGCACCCCGGCCAGCAGGGCCGCGCACACGCATCTCGGCCAAACGCGCACATCTCTCCACGTGGACGCGCGGGGACACACACCCGGGTGCCCGCAGCCGCGCACAGACGCACCCCGAAAAATAGCCTTCCCACCCCCGCGCCCCCCCACCCCCCACCCGGCGCGCCTGGGCGCCTCTAACCACCTCCCCGCCCGGACGCGCGCCCCGGGACGCGAGCCCTGGCGGGCAGCCCGGCCCCTCCCGCGCACGCCCCGGGCCGCCGGGGCCCCCCACCCGCGCCCCGCCCCGCTGTCCCCCACCACCACCGCCCCGTCCTTCCCGCCGCGGCGCTCACCTGCTCAGGGGGCGCCTCCGGGCTGCGCCCCGCGCCCGCCCCCAGCAGGGACCCCGCGCACCCGTTGCGCACCCTGAGGCGGCCCCGGCTGTACAACTTGGAGCAAGTTGCTCCGTTTCCTCATTTTTGGGGGGGGCAGGGGGGAGCACCGCGGCCCGGGTGGCCCCGGCGGGTCCTAGCGCCGGCCGCACTGCGGTCTCCTCCGCGCGCCGCCGCCGCCGCCCGCCCCTCCCCGCCCCGCGGCCCCGGCGCCTCCCGCGCCCGCCGGACCCGCCGGGGGCGCACGCGGGTGCACGCCGGGCCCTGGCTGGGCGCTGCGGGGCGCGCGCCCCCACCCCACCCCGGAAAGTGGGGGCTTGGGCGCGGGCAGGGGGCGGCGGCGGGCGGCCGTGAGCGCGCGCGCGGGGGTGAGCTGCCCGGCCGGCGAGGTGAGCAAGCGGCCGAGCTCTGACCACGCAGGGGACGCTTCCGACCCTGCTGGTGCGCCTGGAACAGCCTCAGCCGCCTGTAAACGGAGGCAGCGGATCCCCCGCCAGCCCCAGCTGGGGCCTGGGGACTGCCTCCTGCTCGGGGGTCCCCTCATCTGTCCACCCCACCCGCCTCTCCTCGGGATTCAGAAAGCTCAGGGGAGCACGTTCTCCCTGGGGGGTGGAACAGGCTTCCCTGACTTTTACACCTGGCTGGGTAAGGAAGGGGGTGGGGGGCCCTGGAGATGGCCGAGGGGGACCCAAAGCCCAGCCCCACCCCTGCGTCTGGGCCGAGCTCGAACCTCACTTTTCTCCTCTGTGAAGTGGGGGCAATGAGAGGGGCCGCCTGGGGGGGCCGACACAGCCATTTACCGCCCCCCAGGAGTCATCCGCTTAAACAGTACACCACTACGCACTTAGTGTTTATGTACGAGTGATGTACTTCAATAAATGAAAATACCGCTGATGGCAACAGCCCAAGTGTGCCTCGACCGAGGATGGATAAAGAAAACGTGGTGTACACAGACGACGGGATTCTATGCTGCAGTCAGAGGAATTGAAATGGGGACACACGTGACAACATGGATGCGCTCTGACAACGTTATGTGAAGTGGAATGAGCCAGGCACAAAAGGACACACAGTGTCTGAGCTCACGGATGTGAACTAAACAGGAGGAATTAGGGCATGGAGGGAAAGCCTAAATGGCTGGTTCCTGGGAGAAGGGCCGCGGGCCGACAGGGGCACCGAGGCTACCGAGGCAGAACTCCCAACGCGCGTGCCCGGGAAAGTGGGGACGGGGACGGAGTGGATGGCAACTCACGACGGCGAGTAGCCCTAACGCGGCTGCTTCACAGACGGGATTGTGGGCCGAGGGATGTGAATGTCAGTGGAAAGAAAGCCAGAGACTGAATAACACAGTGACCCAGGGGTGGCTGAGATTGTGGTTAATATTCCAAACTCAAGAGGCAGAACAGATGTGCATCACTGTGGCGAGGGGGTCAGGATGTGGCGAAGGACGGGAGAAGCCACTTCACGGCACCTCTGGGCTGTAGCCAACGGCAATCCCGCAATACTCCCACATCAGCGCCCAAGATGTACTGCGTTAATAAACAGCGGGAGTGTGGAGAAAAGACACCAAGTGTCCGCTGTGGCCACGCTCAGTGGGCACGTCTGATGCTTGTCTCTCATGATCCGTGACAAATGTCACACGACAACGTGAGGTTTCGCTGGAGGGGTGTCGAGTGTGGGAATTCTGTGCATCTGTGCAATTGTTTCTTTAGTCGTCTGTCTGTCTGTCCCTCGACATCTGAGCACCTGCAATGCCTCTGGCCTGGAGCTCAGAGCCTTGCGCGACGCAGTCCCCACGATGCCCCCCGCCCTCGGGGAGGCGGGTCGGTGGAGGCCGCAGCGAGGCAGCAAGAGGAGCTGGTGGAGCGTGGAGCAGCTCCGGCCCTGGCGGGGCCAGTGGGGAGGGCGGCGGGGGAGGCCGGTGGCGCTTTCCACGCGGGGAGGGGAAGGCCTGGATGCGAAGGGGTGAAAGCGGGGAGGGGCTCAGAGACATCCGCTGGGATTGTCGTCACCCGCCACCCATCATCATCCTCATTTAGGGGAAACCGAGGCAGCAGAATAGACCCTCCGGGAGCTGGAGGCCTGGGGGTGGAGGCTGCCCTTGGGGGGGGGGGTGACCGCAGGTTCTCCCACCTGGGGGACATCCTCTGCAGGGGGGGACCACCCCGGCTCTATCATCAGGGCTTTGGCGAGGACTCGGGGTGCAACGGCCCCGTGCACCCCGCTTCCGTGCGTGAGCACACAGCGACGGCAGCTCCGTCGTCAGCTTTCCAAAAGGGTGCCCTCTGCCTCCGCCGGGATGACGCCGATTTTATCAGGGCGACGGACCAAGGTGTCCAGACAGTGGGTGCCCAAGATTTGCTCTTCTGTTACCCCAAGAGGCTTAGCGTCCCCGACTCGAAGGTACCAGGGGACCAGTCGGGAGAACCACGGAGCAGCTCTGTTCTGGAATATTACACAACCCAGTCAGCAGGCGCTGCCTTCAAACGCAGACGCCTCCAGCTGTCCCACGCCAGGGCACTGCACGGAGGGAATGAATCCGAGGAAACGTTCTAGAAGGGGACCCTCCAGCTGGGCACAGCGTTATCCCCAGAGGGGTCGGAGCGGCGGGACAGGCTGTCGTTCCTGGGCGCTGGGTGTGAGTTCTTCTCGTTGTTAACGCGTGCAGCTTTTATCCTCTTCTGGGCTGAACTCCGTCCCGCTGAAAGACAGGTGCAAGCCCCAGCCTGGCCCCGTGGTTGGGATCCTACCCAGGAGCGGGACTTTTGGGGGTGTGGGTTGTTGAAAGGAGGCCACACCCTTAGATCGGGGTGGGCCCGGGTGGCCTTAGAAGAAGAGGGGAGTTTGGACACACGGGGGGGTGGGCTGAGATGGTGGGGGCGCCGGAGCTTGGAGCTGCAAGCTGAGGAGGGCGGCAGTGGCCAGGAGATGGGGAGAACTAGCCCTGCAGGTGCTGGAGCCGGCACGGGCCAGGGTTTCTCCTCCCTCCTGCCAAGGAGCCGGGGACCCCTCGCTCCCACCAGCCCGTTGGGAGCCGCAAATTGGACCTGACTCCCAGCTCCCCAAGCCCAGGGCTGCTTCCTCTCCGCATCTCCTCTTGCAAGACACCCTTGTCGACTTGTTTTTAGAAATTCTTGGGGCTCCTGGGCACCCTCCTCCTTCTTGGTCTCCTGGCCGCTGCCTCTGGCTTTGCTCTCGGCTTCCACTGCATGGCCACGGGATGAAAAATGAAAGTGGCCCTCCCCTACTCTAAAACCTTCCATAGCTCCCCAGTGCCTTCAGGACAGAGCTTAAAACCCCCCGCCCTGCGTGCAGGGCTCTGCCTCCCAAGGAAAACTAGAGGATGGAACACGGGACTGTCTAACACCGTGAACCTGTGGCGGACAATGAGGGTCAACAGGACAAATGTAAGAATGTCCTTTATGAACTAGAACAAATGTACGTCACTGTCACAAGGTGTTAATACAACGGGGGCTTATGGGAAAAAGTAAACCACATGCTAACTAGGGGCTATTTTAATATTCTTCCATTAGTTGGAACAAAGGAACCACGCCGATGCTAAATGCTAAAAATAGGGAGGGATGAGAGATAAAGGGCTTACAAATTTTTTTTCTCAGGAAGGACTGGGAATTGAACCCAGGACCCTGTACATGGGAAGCAAGTGCTCAACCACTTGAGCTACACCCGTTCCCCAGCGTGAGATGGTTTTTTCACTTGTTTGCTTGTTTTTTAGAGGTACTGGGGATCGGACTCGTACGTGGGAAGCAGGTGCTCAACCACTTGAGCTACATCGCACGCTGGGCTTTTCTTTCCGGGGCAATGAAGATGTTCTAACATGGATTGTGATGACGAAAGCACAGCTCTGTGATTAAACCGAGAGCCGGTGATTGTACACTTTGGATGGATTGTATGGCGTGTGAATAAAATGGCTTAAAAAGAAAAAAAAAAAGCCAACTACACTTGTTTCCTGGCTGCCGTAATTTCCATTTTCTCTCTGAGGATATTTCTGTGTAGATGAGGATTTTTCTAGAACTGTTCTCTTCTGCTCTCTTTGTTTCTTTCCTCCACGTTACTGTTTATTCTCTCTTGGTCCCTTGGTCCGCCAACATTTATCAGGCGACTGCTGCTGGGTCCGGCTTCACTGGAGGGGGGGGGGCGGCTGGCCATTCTAGGGGAGCCCCCCAAACCTCAGCACCACCGGTGGAGCTTTCCTCCCAGCCCAGAGGCCAGGGCTGTGCCAGTCAAGAGCGGGCAGTGCCTGGGGCTGCTGTTACGTGCGTGACTCATTATCTTCCACCTGTTTCCACTACACCCCTCATCCCCGGCCCTGCCTTGCCTTCCCTGAGGCTGAATCTTTCTGTGTAGTAAATATCTAAGATTTTCTTTATTCTCCCCGCATCTCTGCCAGGTGGATGCTGCTAGTTTTACCCAATGTCTTAAGTGCAGAAAGGTCAAGTAAGCTGCCCCACAGCAGAAAAGGATTTAAAAAAAATTTTTAGGATGTACCAGGGATTGAACCCGGGACCTCGTACGTGTAAAGCAGGTGCTCAGCCACTGAGCTACATCCACTCCCCAAAGAGAGTTGGTCTTTTCATTTGTTTGTTTTGTTTTTAGGAGGCACCCGGGATCAAACCCAAGACCTTGTACACGGGAGGCAGGTACTCAACCACTTGACCTCCACCCACTCCACAGAAAAGGGATTTTTTAAAAGATTTATTTATACTTCTCTCCCCCCACCCCCAGTTGCCTGCTCTCTGTGTCCATTCGCTGTGTGTTCTTCTGTGACCGCTCCTATCCTTAGCAGTGGCGCCAGAAATCCGTGTTTCCCTTTGTTGCATCATCTTGTTGTTTCAGCTCTCCGTGTGCGGCACCATTCCTGGGCAGGCTGCACTTTCTTTCGCGCTGGGGGGCTCTCCTTATGGGGTGCACTCCTTGTGCGTGGGGCTCCCCTAAGTGGGGGACACCCCTGTGTGGCAGGGCACTCCCTGAGCTCATCAGCACTGCGCATGGGCCAGCTCCACACGGGTCAAGGAGGCCCGGGGCTTGAACCACGGACCTCCCGTGTGGTAGGCGGACGCCCTAGCCATTGGGCCAAGTCCGCGTCCCAGGGATTTTTTTTTTAATGAGAATGTGCAGGGCTGGCTTGAGAGTGGTGAGTGATGCTTCCTAGTCCACCAGAGAAGGAAACTGGCAAAGCTCTTTTAGAATGTGATTTTGCACATGTGACTTTTAAGGGCCATGGATGGAGAAATTTCCTTCTTGGGAGTCTCTAGGGGGGACAGGATCCTGAAGTTGTAGGATCACATTTGTCACGATATGATCTATCACTTGAATCCACAATGTGAAAATGATCTAAAAGCTTAACAGCAGGGAAATGACGCAAATCCAAGTTTGTCCATTTGATGGAATACTATGCAGCAGATAAAAATGGTGGGTCTCAATAACATAAAAATAAACCAAAAGAGAGAAATTTTTAAAAATGCAAAAAAGAAAAAAGTGATGCGTCTCTAGGAAAATCTCACGTGAAATATGAATGTGGGTAAAATGGCATATATAAGAATGTTTCTCTTTGAAACTGACCAAATGTATACTAATGTTATAAGATGTTAATATCAGACCAAAAAAACATGCTAAGAAGGAAGCAGATTTGGCTCAACTGATGGGGTGTCCACCTACTACATGGGAGGTCCAGGGTTCAAACCCAGGGCCTCCTGACCTGTGTGGTGAGCTGGCCCATGTGCAGTGCTGATGCACGCAAGGAGTGCCACGCCATATAGGTGTGTCCCCCGCGTAGGGGAGCCCCACGTGCAAGGAGAGCCACCCCACATGAAAAAAGCGCAGCCCGCCCAGGAGTGGCACCGCACACATGGAGAGATGGCACAGCAAGACGATGCAACAAAAAGAGACACAGATTCCTGATGTCGCTGACAAGAATCCAAGCGGACACAGAAGAACACACAGTGAATGGACATGAGAGCAGACAACTGGGGGAGGGGGAGAAGAGGAGAGAAATAAATAAAAAGTAAATCTTAAAAAAAAAAAAAACAAGGGAAACAGACTTGGCCCAGTGGTTAGGGCGTCCGCCTACCACATGGGAGGTCCGCGGTTCAAACCCCAGGCCTCCTTGACCCGTGTGCAGCTGGCCCACGCGCAGTGCTGATGCGCGCAAGGAGTGCCCTGCCACGCAGGGGTGTCCCCCGCATAGGGGAGCCCCACGCGCAAGGAGTGCACCCCGTAAGGAGAGCCGCCCAGCGCGAAAGAAAGTGCAGCCTGCCCAGGAATGGCGCCGCCCACACTTCCTATGCCGCTGACGACAACAGAAGCGGGCAAGACACAGCAAATAGACACAGAGAACAGACAACCGGGGCGGGGGGAGGGGGGGGAATTAAATAAATAAATAAATCTTTAAAAAAAAAAAAAAAAAACTAAGGGAAAGAAACCAGACACAAAGTACTACGTAGTGTATGATTCCATTTATACAAAACGTAAATATAAGGGTCCCAGAGACAGCCAAGGTGGATGGAAACCCAGGTGCTGGTGCTCCTGAGGCTGCAGAGACCCACAGGTTCTATGGTCATGGCAGATGGCTCTGGAGTTCAGGGCCATGTCAGTGGACCCTGCTTTGGAGTTTGTGCTCCTGAGTGTGATGGAGTTGGACTCAGGTGTGACCTTTCTACACATGCCTCTTCTGTGACTTTTACTGGACTTGTGGTTGGTGTTTGGGTTGGTGTATACTCAGGAGACCTGAATCTCTGGACTGTCCACGTGACGGCCAGGCCCTGGGCCTCAGCAGACGTGCAGCTCCTACCCTCTGGTTTGCTGGACTTACCCTGGCCAGCTGACAGGGAGGCGAAGAGGGTCAACCACCACACCAGGGAGCCAAGAGTGCCTACAGCTGCAAGCAGGAGAATCGCATCCATCATCCATGTGGAATCTAAGCCCCCTCTTGATGTAGAGGGCGACTGGACATAGCCGTCCCAGGTCCACAGGATGGAGGAATAGAGTATGGATTAGAGTGGACTTACTGGTGTTCTGCTGGGGAACTATTGTGATCAGTAAGGGAAGAAACTGTAGTGATGTGGAGAGGGTGGCCACGGCGGCTGCTGATGGTCGGGAGAGGGAAGAAGAGATATGGTGTGGGGCATTTTCAGGAGTTGGACTTGTCCTGGGTGGTGCTGCAGGGGTGGATGCTGGACGTGGGTGGACTGGGGGAGAGTGTGGGCTACAATGTGGACCACTGTCCGTGCAGTGCAGCGGTGCTCCAGAACGTATTCGCCAGGTGCAGTGGATGCGCCGCGATGATGGAAGAGGTGGTTGATGTGGGAGGGGTGGGGGGGTCTATGGGGACCTCATTTTTGAATGTAACATTTAAAAGAAAATAAAGAAGAAAAACTGTAAATATAAATCAATTTATAAAGATGCAATTAGATCGGTGGTTATGGAGAGCCGGGAAAGGAGAGAGGGACTGAGAGGTGACTGCTAAGGGGTGTGGAATTTTCTTTTTGGAGTAAGGAAATTGCTCGGAGATATTTGGTGGTGTGAAGGCACAGCGCTGTGACGACTTAAAAACCATTGATTGCACACTTTGGATCCATTGTATGGTGTGTGAACGTATCTCAATAAAACTGCTTTAAAAAAGGATGCGTCTCGTAAAGTCACCCGAGGAATTAAATTCGATGCGGCGTTTATTTAAGGCGAGCGGTCCACCCTGGGCGATTTGAAGTCGTTAAGTCAAGTGAAGATGAAAAGGAGTCAACATGGCACCCACGACCCAACCGAGACCGACGGTGCGTAAAAGGGAAGGCGCGGAAGCGGGTATGGCAGGCGGTTTTCAGCAATCGCGGGGCACGGTGCCGTTTCCTTCCCTCGTTCTTCTGAAATTTCCAACAATTTTTTTACAACAGGAAAAACCCGATCCGGTGTCTTTAATTTTTTTTTTTAAATTGGGCAGATGTCATCCGCCGCCAGCCCCCGCCCCCCCAGGAAACACACGGTCCTCTGGCCCGCTCGGCAGAGCCTTAATCTGCTTATTTGGAAAATCTTCTCAGCTCCGGGAGCCCAGCTGGGCAGGCGCGGGGGACTGCGCCAGCCTTTCCCGGAACGCGACCTCCGAGAGCCGCCAGAGCTTTGGCGACGTCCCCCGGGCCCCCTCTCGGAGCCGGGGACGCAGGACAATTGAGCGGTGACCTTGCGGCCTCACCGATGACCTTGCGGGTGGCCCTGACACCTGTCCCCGCCCCTCCCCAGCCGCCCCCCACTTTCTGCCCCGCCCGCGGGCATCCCCAGCCCACTGCCCCGCCGTTGCCTGGCAACCAGGGATGCTCGGCAGCTGAGGCGTCTGGCTGGCGTTGTCCCCACCCTGCATTTCTTCCCGCCACCCCGCCGTCCCCGCTGCTGGGCGAGGAGAGCGCTGGGGCGCGGATCCTTAGGCGTCTGGGGTGTTTGATCGCCCCAAAGATGCATCGTCCACGCGGACCAAATAGTTCGCTCAACCAACCACTCGGTCTTGCCGCGTAGACGAAGATCGGTATTTTTTATTTTTCTTTATTTTTTATTTTTGGAGTGGCCGGGAGGGCAGGCTTGACTCTTTGACAACTGGGGGGCTTTTAAAGCAGCTGGTGACAAATCTGTTCTCTGGCTCCCCGGGGAGCCTAGGAACCATGAGCCGTGAGGATTTTTTCCCCCCAAGAGCTGCCCCTGCCAGGATGTGAGGGAGGGAGCCAGCTTGCAAATACGGCATGTGGCTCAGAGCCGGGAACAACATGCTGCTCTCCTCCAAGGTGTCACCGTGATGTCACACCAGCCGCGTCCCCGAAACGGGGTCCCACCTGTCGACCCTTCCCTCCATCCTCATGTCTTCCCCTGAAGTCGTTAGCTGTGACCCCAACCATCGTGATCATCTCCTGTGATGAGACGAGGGAGTGGCACATGCCAAGGTCCTGGGGCAGGGACAAGTGTTGCTCAGCAGAGGATCTGCAGACACTGGTGGGGCTGGAGCGGCGAGACGGGGGAGAGGGTGGCAGATGGCTTCTTTCCGGCTTGTGCTTGGATTGGGGCTTTTATCATGGGTGCGCCAGAGGCTGCCAGAAGGCGTAAGGAGCCGAATGACACTGAGGGTGGAGAACGAGCGGCGGATGTGGAACTGATGAGATTTCCTGATGGACTGGCTGCGAGGCGCAGGGGAATCCGGGAGGACTTCCCGGAGGCGGCGACCAACATGGGCAGCTGGGTGAAGGGAGGTGCCGAGATGGGGCCTTCGAGAGAGCCCACGAGCCATCGGACATCGTGAGCCGCATCCTGTCCCCGCTCACCGATGCCAAGTGACAGTTCTGGATGCCCCCGGGTGAGCAGGGGGCACCTGCAGAAACGGACGCTCTGCTTTGCCCGCTAGGATGGGGCCAGGGCTTGGGGGGAGGCGGTCCCCTCGTTTCGGGCCTGACGGGACCCCTGCCCGGTCTTTCGGCACCGACTGGCGCGTGCTGTCCCCCCTCCCAGGGCCCGTCACCGCCTTGCACCCACCACCTCTCCCACCTCCTCCCCTCCCTGCTCCACCAGCCGTCGCCTGGGGAGCCCCACGCTCCTCGCCAGCTGGGACCGGTTCTCATCCGAAGCCCCTCTGCCTGGCAAGGAGGCCCTGGGGGCATGGGGTGGGCGAAGGTCTCAGCGCGGGGCCTGCCGGCAGAAGCTCTCCAAACTCAGCTCAGCCACCGCCTCCAGGAAGCCTTCCTGGGCTGCAACGTGTGAACTTGTTCATCTCCCGCTCAGATCACAGCGGGCTCCTCATAGTTGTGGGGTAAATGCTTCTGTGTCCCCGGGGTGTCCCCGAGCCCCAGATACTGGCTCGGATGCGGAGATAGCCCAAGGGCGCCCGCTCCTGGGAGAAATCCTGGCAGGTTCAGGATGGAGCCCACACTCCACCCCGGAAGAGAAGCAGGTTCATTTTCTGTCCCTCATTCCCCCCTAAATTCCCGGGTGGCTTTGCAAAACCATTTAGACATAAAGTCACACATGTTGTTGCTATCCCTTTAGCTCACAAAATGGGACCAAATGAGCCGTGTCACGGGACCCCAGGTCACGTTCAGGTGCATATCCAGGTGTTGCAGGTGTGTGTGCAGGTGTGTGTGCAGAAGGAACGTTCTCGTGCAGTGCCGTCGGGCGATGGGGATTGCAAGACAACTGCAAGGCGAGGGGTTTGAGCTGCTTGGGGCGGGGCCTGACGGGGCCCCCCCACCCGGCTCTCCCTCGCCTGGTGCCCCGTGGCCCCTCCCTGAATCTTCTGGGCCTTTCCGGATGTCTGGCCTCACCGTGGGCCCGTCTGCGTGGCCCCGCAGCTGGGGCACTTGTAGGAAGCGGCTTCAAAACCCACACGCCAGGGCTGGCGTCGCCCTCGACCAGCCGTGGGGGGCGTTTGCAGCTGGAAAGCCAGCGTCGGAGATCCCTGTCTCCCTGCGGGGCTGTGCGTGTGGGGTGCGGGTGGGGTTCCCGTGGCTGCCAGGCCTCCAGGGCACTGCTGGGAGATGCGGCTCCTCTAATGGTTGCAGGACGCGTGTTTTTAAGGAAACCTGCAGGATGCGCTTCAGAAGGCAAACGCCCGCTGTGAAATGCCGGCGAGAACGGCAAGTCCGCACATGGTGGTGTGTGTGCAGGTGCGTGTGCAGGTGTGTGTACAGGTGCATGTGCAGGTGTGTGTGCAGGTGCGTGTGGAGGTGCGGGCTCATCTACAGGTGCACGAGCAGGTTGTGTACACGTGTGTGCGGATGTGTGAGTAGGTATGTGTACAGGTGTGTGTGCGGGTGTGTAGACAGGGGTGTGTGCAGGAGCAGGTGCCAATGCGTGTACAGATGCGTGCACAGATGCATGTGCTGGTGCAAGTGCATGTGCAGGTACATTTGCCAGTGTGTGTACAAGTGTGTATGCAGGTGCACGTGCAGGTGTGTATGCAGGTGCACGAGTAGGTACAGTACAGGTACATGAGCAGGTGTGTGTGCACACAAGTGTGCAGATGCATGAGCAGGTGCATGTACACATGAGTGTGCAGATGCACGAGTAGGTGTGTGTACAGGTGTGTGTGCAGGTGCACTACAGGGGTGTGTGCAGGTGTGTGCAGGTGCATATACAGGGGTGTGTGCGGGAGCATGTGCTAATGCATGTACAGATGTGTGCACAGGTGTATGTGCTGGGGCAGGTACATTTGCTGGTGTGTGTATAGGTGTGTATGCAGGTGTGTGTGCAGGTGCACGAGTAGGCGCGTGCACCAGTGTGTGTGCATGTGCAGGAGCAGGTTCATATACAGGTACACGAGCAGGTGTGTGTGCAGATGCGTGAGCTGGTGTGTGTGCAGGTGTACGAGCAGGCGTGTATTCACAGGTGCGTGTGCAGGAGCATATGCCAACGTGTGTGCAGATGTGTGCACAGGTGCGTGTGCTGGTGCAAGGGCCAGTCCGTGTACAGGTGCCAGTGTATGTACAGATGTGTGTGCAGGCACACGAGCAGGAGTGTGTGCAGGTGTGTGCAGGTGAGTGTGCAGGTGTGTGCAGGTGTACAGATGTGTGTAAGGCCATCCAACAGGAGGCCGAGCTGGGCCAGGCCAGCCGCTCCTGGCCGCGTCGCCCCGGCTCCCCGTGGCCCTCGGGCGTCCCCCGCGGCCTCTTCCCAACGCCGCCCCGAGCCTGCCCTTTGGCCAAGGCAGAGGGGCGCTCCCGGGGGTCCACTGGGTTTGCTAAGAGTCCACCGTGGGCAGGGCCTGCTGCGGAGCGGTGGACCCCGGTGCCATCAGGACCCCTGTCCCAGAGCAGGGACGGCCGGGCTCACTGGGGTCTCAGGCGCCCCGCTCCGGGACGAGAGCGCAGGCAGTGCGTCCGGGGCGCCGGCCAATGGGCCGGGCGTATTCTGCGCCCCTCGACCCCCTTGAGGCGCCGCTGAGCCCAAGTCTCACCTCTGAGGGCGAACGTCCTCCGTGGCCGCGGTCTGTGTCCAGTCCCCTGCCCGTCCCCTGGGCAGGTGCTCCGACCACCATGGGAGGATTCGAGAGAGCAGCTCCTCCCGGACCACGGCTGGCTGCTCTCGGGCTTGGCGCTGTGGATTTTCTGTCCAGGGACAAGGTCAAGGGGGTCCCCGTGGCCATGGCTGCTGGGCAGCCCGGAGCCTTCTCCATTGCCGGGGGGGCGGGGGTGGCCCCCTGCCCCTCCCTGCCTGGGTCCGGCCTGGGGGCTCTCTGCAAGGCTCCCCCCCCCGCCCCGGCTCTTTCCCCAGCTCCCCCCACCCCGTGTGCGTTCACAGACGGGGGAGGTCAGGGTGCTTCTGCCACCCCCGGCACGACCTCGCCAAGCCTCAGTTTCCCCTCTTGTCAAGCAGCGTCCCAAGGATTGGGATGGATGTGGTCACTGGAGGGTGGGGGACCCCTGGGCGGCCGCGGTGGCGGGCGAGGGGTGCCTTGTATTCACTGGAAGGACCTTCTCAAGAAGCTGACGCTGGGGACAGACTGGCCTCTGGGACCACCGCGATGGGGTGGCCGCAGGGAGCAGATGGGACCCCCCCATCTAGGGCAGCAGCGGTCACTAGGGGTGGGGGGCAGACCCTCGATGCCGCAGGGTCAGAGTGGCCCCCCCGGTCCCGCTCCGCCAAGTCCAGGGCTGGGTGAGGGGACACCGGCGGCCAGGGGGCACTTCTTGCAGAAGGCTGCTCAGGAGATGCAGGGCCCCCTTAAATTTCGGGGTGCAGAATGTGACTGGGCACGACCACCTTGCTCAAGGATGGTGCGGAAGTTGGGGGACTTTTTTTAAAGTATCGGGGTCTGGGGATTGAACCCAGAACCTTGTATGTGGGAAGCTGGCACTCAGCCAAGGAGCAACATCGGCTCCTGGGAGACTTTTTTTTTTAAGCTTTTATTTTATTTATTCCACCTCCTGCCTTGTTGTTGGTGCTCGTTGTCCGCTCTCTGTATCCGTTTGTTGTCTGCTTGTCTTCTTTTTTAACAAGGCACTGGGAACCGAACCCGGGACCTCCCATGTGGGAGGGAGGCATCCACTCACTTGAACCACCTCTGTTCCCTGTTTGTTGTGTCTCTCATTGTGTTTCCTCATTGTTTCTCCTCGTTGCATCATCTTCTCGTGTCAGCTTGCAGCGCCAGCCCATCATGTCAGCTCGCTGTCTTACTCGTCTTCTTTAGGAGGCTCCGGGAACCGAACCTGAGGCTTCTCGTGTGGTAGGCGGGCACCCAACTGCTCGAGCCACATCTGCTTCCAGAGATGTTTAAATAAAACCTCACGCCGCATGTCATTTCAGATGCTGGGTGCTGGTGGGGATGGGGGCAGCGGACTGGAGGGGGGTCTCCCTGCATGGACAGTGTGCTCCAAAGTCCCAGCTCACTGAGCCCGGAGTGGGAGGGCTGCCAGCGTCTCACCTCCTGGTGGAGGGTGGCCTGTGCAAGACGACCCAGAGGCCAGAGAAGGAGCTGGAAGGAGAGGCCGTGCGCCCCACTCCAAGGCCACCAGGTCTGGCCATGCACCGCGCATGTTGGTTTTTCTCCACATGGACAGTGTATTAGCCAAAGGGGCGCCGAGGCACAGTGCCAGGGCTCTGCGGGCTTTTATCGAGGGATTTGTGTGGGGTAGGAGCTGACGGTCACCGGGCCCTACGGAGTCCAACTCCAGGCACCACAAGAGGTATTTCTCCCCGAAAGTCATTGGGCGCGTCTGTGCGGGCCCAGCCTCCCTCTTCCTCCTCAGGCTCCGTGGGCCCAGCCCCTTCCCCTCTCAGCTGTGGGCAGGCGTTCGGCTTGCCTCTCTCCCCGCGGCTCGTTTCTCTCCGGGCTCAGCTGCTCTGCTCTCTTCCCAAGGTCAGTGGTAGGATGTCGGGCTCATCTCTCTTCCCGGGGCCCCCGCCGTGTCTAATGGGGCCTTCTCTCTTTCCTCACGTCTCTCCTTCTCCGTGTTTCCTTCCGTGTGAGAATGGATTTTATCCCCACCGAGGAGGCGGGCACTCAACCCCGCACGACCCAATGACGTGGTCAAATCAAAGTCCTAATCTTGATTTAATAAAGTGAAAGTAAAACCTCTGAATCTAATACAATCTAATGCGCCCAGAGGAACAGACTCGCCTACGAATACAATCCAACCTCTGTTGTTTGGAATTCATAAGCAATGGCAAACTCTACAGACGAGAGCTTTGTTTACGCTGTCCAGACGAAGAAAAACACGGCGTCCCTATCGTAGATACCGCCACCCGCTTGCGTCGCAGACCCAGCGTTTGCACGGGTACTGGTTAAATCTCCAAGTTTGGGTTACGATAGTGACACTGGGGGAGAAGGCTTCCCTCGTCCCCGATCTGCCTCTGCCTTGGGGTCTCCCGCGGACGTGCACCCCTCTTGGGACATGGGGTCCTCGCGGGAGGAATTATTTCTGAGAAAAATCAGATCTCGTCTGCTCTGGAGCCAGGGACAGAGTTGTTGAATGATGATGGCTGATTCCAAACTGCCTCTCCTGGTGAGCAGCAAGATAAAGTCGAGATGTACAACAATGACTTAAGCCAGATTTCCAGAAACTTCTGAAGGCGTAATTAAAAGGGAGAAAGTGGGAAGTGGATTTGGCCCAATGGATAGGGCATCTGCCTACCGCACGGGAGGTCTGTGGTTCAAACCCCGGGCCTCCTTGACCCGTGTGGAGCTGGCCCACGCGCAGTGCTGATGCGCACAAGGAGTGCCTTGCCACGCAGGGGTGTCCCCCTTGCAGGGGAGCCCCACACGCAAGGAGTGCGCCCCACGAGGAGAGCCACGCTGCGTGAAAAAAGCAGCACAGCCACCCAGGAGTGGCGCCGCACGCACGGAGAGCTGATGCAGCAAGACAACGCAACAAAGAGAGACACACATTCCCGGTGCCACTGATAAGGATACAAGCGGACACAGAAGAACACATAGTGAATGGACACAGAGAGCAGACAATTGGGGGGGAGAGGGGGCAAGGGGAGAGAAGTAAATAAATCTTTAAAAATTAAAAAAAAAAGGTGAATTGATTTGAAGAAAAGCATTAGTGGCCTGTCACCCTCAGCTAAGGGACAAAAAATCCTGAAGGGGGTTCAAGCATGGCTGAGGTTTGGAAAAAGCAGTCCTAGAGCTGACCCTGAGGCTCGGTGGCTGGGGGGGACCTTGGCGCGTGGGGCACACACGGGGTCCTGCCCCCCAGGGCTGCCCACCAGCCCCTCCTGCTGTCCTGGGCAGCACAAATCTGCCCCTAGAGGCAGTTGCCAAAGGTCAAGCCAGAGGCTGCAGCTGGTTTTGAAGCCACCCGGGTCACAGCTTACTTCCTCCACTGCCCCAGCCCAAGCTCTTGCCTGCCCAGCGGCATTTGGGGTGACAGAGGGGCGGAGGTTCCTGCCCAGAGCAGAGGTTGCAGGAGGAGAAAACGCTCGCGCTTATCTCCGGCACCATCTACGAGGTGTAATCACACAAGGCCACGCTCCTCCAGCCGCGAGTCCCAGCTAAACAGGTGAGGATGTGGGTAGCATGTGCATTCGCTCAGTCCTCACTTAGGTGCACTGATCGGGGGCTGCCAGGTCCTGAGCTGGGTATGTGGAGCCCCCAAATGACAAAGACACAGCCCCAGCCCTCCAGCAGTGTGCACACATGTGGAAATGTGTACACACAACTAGCCCTGTGACAGATGGCTCTGAAGGGCAAAGCTCCCTTCATATGTAAAAAGCTCCCACAAATCAATAAGAAAAACACCAATGATCCAATGATACACAAGGCAGGAGAAACACAGACGGCCCTTAAATATATGAATGAGAGTCCAGCTCACAAATGAGAAAAGAGAAACAAATTAAAATTATAAGAAGATGCCATTTTCCACCCGTAAGGATGGCAAAGTTCAAAGAGAAGCCGCTGGGCTGGTGAATCCAGACTTCTATTAATTTGTCGGTGGGGACTGACAGGGTGACAATTATCCCATTGCCCAGGCAGTGCTTTTGACCCCACAGTCCCAATCCCTTGCATACACACGGATGGCATGAGTGCAAAGTTAGTTTCTACAGCTGGGCTCGTTCTGGTATAAGGCTGGGAATGACCTAAAGTTTAGCTACAGGGAAGGACTCATCCGATTAGGGAGCCTCTGGGCAGAAGACTCGGCAGCTGCAAGGAAGAACAGAGCACCTTAATACAATGTGGGACGAGATCCAAGGTGTGTTACCAAGGGGACAAAGCAAGAGCCATTAGTCTGACACGTGGGCACGCACGTGCAAGAGGGGCAAATGGGCTTATATGTGGTGTCATTGCCAGAAATGGGACAGGGAGGGACAGGAGTTGCCCATCTGGCTGGCCCCAGTCTCCCAGGAGCAGGGCATATGCCAATCCAGGTGCTCAGGAAACGAGTGGAGAAATAACTGAGTTAGAGCTGCCCCCTGCTACCCCCCTTCCCCCGTCTCCCAGCCCATTGAGATTACAACCTATCTCCTAACATGGGCTTCAGGCACAGCATGATCCAGCGCCCTGCCACCCTCTCTTCCCAGTCTCCCACGGCATTTAGAATGCACTCTGTCTCCTGGCATGGGTTTCAGGCACAGCTAGATCCAGCCGTTCCACTGCTCTCCTGTGCCAGGCCTCTTGCTTCTTTTTTTTTTTTTTGGTCTTTATTTATTTTTTTAATGTTACATTAAAAAAATATGAGGTCCCCATATACCCCCACCCCCCTCACCCTTACCCCACTCCTCCCCCCATAACAACCTCCTCCATCATCATGGGACATTCATTGCACTTGGCGAATACATCTCTGAGCACCGCTGCACCTCATGGTTAGTGGTCCACACCATAGCCCACACTCTCCCACGTTCCACCCAGTGGGCCATGGGAGGACATACAATGTCCGGTAACTGTCCCTGCAGCACCGCCCAGGACAACTCCAAGTCCCGAAAACGCCTCCACATCTCATCTCTTCCTCCCACTCCCTGCCCCCAGCAGCCACCATGGCCACTCTCTCTACACCAATGCCACATTTTCTTCGATTACTAATCACAAAAGTTCATGAATAGATTATCAGTAAGTCCACTCTAATCCATATTCTATTCCTCCATCCCGTGGACCTTGGAATGGTTGTGTCCACTCGACATCTATATCAAGAGCTGGTCCTTTTATGTGGAAGATGCTCCCTGCCCCACCCCACTTTGGGGGCTGCCCCTTGTCCCTCACGGCTTACCTCCCTTGTCCCGTGTCCTATCAGGGACACACCCCTTCTTCACCATCCTGTCTGAGGTAGCCCTGCTCTCCTCAGCTGTGCTCAACCTGGCTGCCTGGTTTAGCTGCTTCAAAGAAGATTAAGCTGGAATTCTCATCTACGTGTTTTCTTTCTTTCTTTCTTTCTTTCTTTTTAAGGAGTTACTGGAAATTGAACCCTGGACCTCATATATGAGAAGCAGGAGCTCAACCACTGAGCTACACCCACCCCCCCGTGTTGTCTTTATTCTGTCTCCCAGAAGGTGGCCTCTGGTCTGCCTGGCCTCCTAGTCGCTGGAGAAGTAATGCTGAATTCTCCCAGAAACCGAGAAAGACACGTCAGGAAGAAGAAAGAAACCACTTGTCATGGGTGGATGGGTGTCCTCGGAGAAGCCATGTCCAAATCCTAACCCCCTCCCCGGTGCAGTGAATGTGGCTGGATTTGGAAATGGGGTCTTTGAAGATATGATCAGCTAAGAGGAAGCCAAACTGGGCTAGGGTGGGCATTAAACCAAAATGACTGAGGAAATGGATGTGGCTCGAGCAGTTGAGCTCCTGCCTACCACAAGGGTAGTTCCTGGTGCCTCTTGAAGAGGATGAGCAAGACAGCAAGCTGGCATGATGGGCAGGTGCAGCAAGCTGATGCACCAGGGAGACACAAAGAGGAAAGACGAGAGACACAACAAAGCAGGGAGCTGAGGTGGCTTAAGGGATTGAGCGCCCCTCTCCCACATGGGAGGTCCCAGGTTCAGTTCCCAGTGCCTCCGAAAGAGAAGACAAGCAGACACAGAGAGCAGGCAGGGAGTGGACACAGAGAGCAGACAGTGACCGGAAACAACAAGGGGGGAAATGAATAAGTAAAAATAAATCTTAAAAAAAAAAAAGACAATTTGACTGGAGGCTTTTTTAGGGGAAGTGGACACAGGCAGATGGACACATGGAGAGAAGGCCATGTGAGGATGGAGAAAAGACTCGAGTGCTGCGGCCACAAGCCACGGCCGCCCGGCTGCCACCAGAAGCTAGAGGAGGCAGGGAAGGGCTCTCCTCCATGGGCTGCGGGGGGACCCCAGCCCTGCCCATACCTTCACGTCAGCCTCTGTCCCCTGGAACTGGGAGAGAATAAGCTGCTTTAAGCCACCTTACAAGTTTGTGGTGTTTCTTGTGGGGGAACAAGACGCTGCTCTTCAAACTTTTTCAGCCTAGGAGGATGGATTTAAATCAGGCCGTCATCTCTTTTTCCTCCCCATTGTTACTTAGCGTGAGACAAGCACAGCAACACAAGGAAAGACTTGCTCTAGAGGATGAAATTCAATCACATCCCACAATCCTAAACGCGGATTTTCATTTCTCTTTGCGCCTTTCCAGTCTGGCAGACGTGATCGTAATTGCCATAAACAATTCCCAGGCAGTTTTCATAACCAGTTTTGTTTAATGGCTGCAGAAGATTCTGTGGCGTGGATTTAACCTGAGTTTCCATTCCTCAGAGGGAGAACATTTTGACTGTTTCCCAGTTTGGGCCCTGCATTAGTTTGCCAAAGGGCTACCAAGGCAAAGCGCCAGAAACGTGTTGGTTTTTATAAAGGGTACTTATTTGGGGGTAAAACCTTACAGTTCCAAGGCTACGAAAAGTCCAACTCAAGGCACCATAAGAGGTGCTTTCTCTTGAAAGTCAACTGCCACGTCTTGAAGCAAGATGGCGGCCGGTCTCTGCCTGGTCTCTCCTTCCCCTCCAGTCTTCCTCTCTCAGGCTCAGCTCTTCCACTTTCTTCATGATTTCAGCTGCAAGCAGGCTTAGGGCTTGTTTCTTTCCAGGTCTCCTGTATCAGTCTTGGCTATGCCACTATCTTCCCAGGTTCAGCTGTGGGCTATCAGGAACACAGCAGGGCTGGTCTCCCCTTGAGCTGCCCCGTGGGCCCAGCCATGGGGACTTTGAGCTTAAGCAATCTTCTCTCTTATGTGGCAGGACCAAACACGGCAGTTCCCTTTTCTCCAGCGTCTGTCCGTCTGTGTGTCTGTTTATAGCAGCCCCAGCAAGGGGGTGGAGACTCAACTGGAATCATGCCTCACCAATCCAAGGCCTCAAACCAATTTTACCAAGTGATCTAATCAAGGCCCCTCAGCTGAATTTAATGCAATCCAAGGGTATCGCAGCAAGAGGAATAGGTTTCCTTACGAACATAATCCGTCTCTTTCTGGGAGTCATAAAATACTCTTAAACTGTTGCAGGTCCTGACTCACTTTTTAAAGGAAGCCTGAAGCCGTGGCCGCTTTCTTGGTGGCTCTTATTTTTACTGTGTCATAGGTTCTGGCTCGTTTCTGATAGTGATGGCTCTTGTTTCTTAAATTGTGTACAAAAAGAAATGTTACCCCCAGTCTAGGGGCGCGAAAGGCTCTCGGGAGGGGCCGAGTCTCCGCAGCAGGGACAGGGTGGGCTTCTCGGGGTCCAGCAGACCAGGTGCCCCAGGAAGCCATGTGCCAGAACCTGACCCGGGAGCATCTGGGTAAAGAATAAACAGGAGTTCTTTGCATTTGTCTCGCGACCTTTCTGGAAGTCTGAAAAGATAAGAAAAAAAAACAACGATGTGACCCCAGGGGTGGAATGGGGGCAGGGGACAGCCGTGGGAGGGGCGCCGGGGGCCTCCCTCCGGTCTCTTGGCAACTCATCATGCATCTCTAATTATTGCAAAACAAGAAACTGAAGAACGAAAAGCAGAGCTCTGATGAAAGGCTGGGGGAATGGAAGGGAGGAGCTTCCGAGCATCCAGGTCATTTTTATTTCTGTCCTTTTCCTTTTTGCAGCTTCTCGGTTTTCTACAAGGGGCAAGCACTTGACCTTCCTGGTGGAAAGTACGATTCAGGGGGATTTTGAGAATGGCACACCCCGTGTGGCCGAAGGGACGTCCGCGTGCCCCTCGCCCTCGCCGCCAGCGCCCCTGGACCTCGTGCTGCGCGGGCACCCCGGACGAGCAGGCGCCTTCTCCTCACTCTCTCGCGGCCCCCACGGCCTGGGCGGATTCGGGGGTGAGCCGGCCCCGAGCCCCAAGAGTGTTCCAACGAGACTTCGCGACAGATCGTTGCTTCTCGAAAGGAGTCAGAAGCCTGGGAGGGACAAGGTTGGTTTCACTGGCTGGAAGTTTTCCCAGCTGGAAGCTTTCCCTGCCCCCCTGCTTTCCCTCACGGTCACCCCGAGTCAACGGAACAATTGGGGGAGCTTCTCGGGGGCCCATTATAACTCACATGCTGTGTTAAAAGAAGCTACGAAGCAAGGGAAGCCTTGGAAAACACAACTCCTTCTCGGGGCAATTGAAGTCTTAGAACAATTAATCACATTACGGGGGGACTTTTGTGTCTTCCTGTAACCCTCGTGACAGGGCAATGACTCAGGCGGGTGAATTCCTCCATCGCTCCGGGAGGTGACGAGGTCAAGCCGGAATCACATGGACCCCCGTTTGGCAGGACGAGGAAACCGAGGTTCACAGAGGACCACATTCTTAGGTGCGCCTTCAACAGGAAAAGCACATCGGTGTGGCTAACAACGGCCGCGTCGAGTGACCTGAACTGAAACGCACCCCGTGTGTAGAAGGAGGCGCCCCCGGATGAGGAGAAGGAGGCGGGCTGTGGGGGGGCTCAGAGTTAGCCGGAAGTGGGGCTGAGCCGGGCCAGGCCTGCACGGCCTCCTCTGTGCCTCGCACGGCAGCCACTTCCTGTGATGAGACTGGCCCTCTGCCCGGAAAGGGGGCCGACGGGGCCCCCGCCACCCACCCCTGCTTGGCCTGGGGCCCTGGGGAAGGTGTGCTCAGCTGGTTACGCCCCCCCCCCCCACAGCAAGCACCCGCTTCTGGAATTCTCTTTGGCCAGCTTGGGGTTGTGTTTCAAGTGCCCAGCGGTGTTTGGGGTCACCAGGGGCTCCCCTTTGGTGGGGTAGATGGTGGAGCGGCTTGCGCGTGGCCCTTGGTCCTCGCTGGCCTCGGGCCACCGCCTGGGCTGCCGGGGAGAGCCGCCTGTGGACAGGCAGGGCTGCCCCAAGCTCTCGGGTCCAGCTGGCCTCTGGCCAGGAGGGCCAAGAGGCGGCTGCGTGGCCAAGTCCAGCTCACACCGAGCGTGTCCTGGTCGTCGTGGGTCTCTCTGGTCCAGGCAGACCCCTGACAGCCGTGGGCGACTCGGGTCTGGGCGCAGTGCTAACCGGCTCCCCTTTGGCAGAATTCTCACACCTCTCTGTGCAAGAGGTTCTTTTTATTTATTTTTTTAAAGATTTATTGTATTTATTTATCTCTCCCCACCCCCTTGTTGGTTTGCACTTGCTGGGTCTGTCCATCTTCTTTGTTTCTTTAGGTGGCACCGGGAACCGAACCTGAGATCTCTGATAAAAATTGTATTTTATTTTTTTAAGCCTCCTCCATTCCCTGCTTTGTTCTGTCTCTCGTTATGTTTTCCCTCTTGTGTCTCTTGTTGTGTCCACTTGTTGCGTCAGCTTGCCATGCCTGCTCACTGTCTTGCTCGTCCTCTTTAGGAGGCACCAGGAACCTCTGCTCCCTGCTTTGTTGGGTCTCTCATTATGTTTTCCTTCTTGTGTCTCTTGTTGCATCACCTTGTTGTGTCAGCTTGCTGCACCTGCCTGTCACTCTAGCTCACTGTCTTCTTTAGGAGGCACCAGGAACCCAACCACGGACCTCCCCTGTGGTAGGCGGGAGCCCAATCGCATGAGCCACACCCGCTTCCCTAGAGGCTCTTCAGTCAACTCTGGGGGCTCTCCCTCTTGGCAGAGTCAAACATATAAACACTCTCACACACACGTGCTTGCACACACGGGCCACGATGCACACTCACAAACACATACGCACCTGCACTTGGCACATACACTCACACACACGTACACAACAGCACACACTTGCATGCCTACTCACACTTGCATGTGCGCGTGCAAGCTTCTCCTAAAAGCACTTGGGCAGCGCGTGTCAGGAGCCTTCAAAACCGTGAGCTGCTTTGGGCACCGCCACTGCCTTTCTGGGCATCTGTGCAAAGACCAGAAAGACAGAAAGGCTTGGCGGGCAGAAATGGATTTCCCGGCGGTTCTTCTTTCATTTTATTTTATTTTTTAAAGTTTTATTTATTTGTTTCTCCCCCCAACCCCAGCCGTCTGCTTCCTGTGTTCACTCACTGTACATTCTTCTGTGTCTGCTTGTCTTCTCTTTAGGCGGCACCGGGAACTGATCCTGGGACCTTCCGGAGTGGGAAAGAGGCGCCCAATCTCTTGTGCCACCTCAGTTCCCTGGTCTGCTGCGCCTCTTATTGTCTCTCCTCTGTGTCTCTTTGTTGCATCATGTTGCTGCACCAGCTCTCTGCGTGGGCCAGCTCGCCTTCACCAGGAGGCCCCAGGAATTGGACCCTGAACCTCCTTTATGGCAGACGGGGGCCCAATCTCTTGAGCCACATCCGCTTCCCCTCGGTGGCTCTTTAAACAGCCAACAATTAGCTGTTGCCTAAACGCCCCACAATGGCGTGAGAGCAAAATAACTTGTGGTAGAACCATAGGTTAGACTGTGAAATCAGCCACAAAGGAAGTTCGCAACTACCTTCTGAGAACTGCGGGCCCAAAACAACAAAATACGCGGTAAGACACGTCACACAATTCTGTGAAAACTTTAAAAATGGAAATACATGTGTAATAACGGGAAAAGAAAGATATTGGAATGTTAATAGTAGCCACCTCTGGCTGGCTCTCAATCATTCCAAATTTTCTCTGTTGGCTGATATTACTTTCACAATAAGAAAAGCACGGTCCTTGAAATGTACTTTCTCTTTGGGTAAATACACTTATTATTCATGCACATAAACAACACACCAACAGGAAATACACGGAGGGAACAGAGGCGGTTCAAGCCATTGGGCACCTCCCTCCCACACGGGAGGTCGCGAGTTGGGTTCCCGGAGCCTCGTAAAAAGAAGACGAGCTGCACAACGAACAGACACAGAGAGCAGGCAGCGAGTGCAAACAACGGTGGGGGATAAATCAATAAAATGAATATTTACAAGGAAATACATGGGGGGCAGAAGTAGCTCAGTGGCTGAGCATCTGCTTCCTGTGTACGAGGTCCTGGGTTCAATCCCCGGTACCTCCTAAAAAAAGAAAAAAAGGAAATACACGGCTAGGGAAGAAGCCAGAGACGCAAGGCCACATATCTGACTCCAGGCATATGAACTGTCTAGGAAGGACAAATCCGGGGACACAGGAAGCAGACGCTGGTGGTGGCTGGGGGCTGGGGGAGGAGGGGGACCCCGGGTGGTGGCTGAGCTAAACAGGGGATGAAAATGTTCTAAATTTGGTCGTGGTGACGGTTGTACAAACTGCACGAACACATTCAAAACCACTGGGTTGTAAGCCTTAAGTGGGTGAATGTTCCAGCACAAGTGTTAAAAAAAGTTTTTTAAAGGCAAAGAGAGTGAATGCAAAGGAACCGTCACGTATCACCCGGAGGCGGAGCCCCCTGTGCAGAAGGGGTCCACTGTGGACGCGAGCTCCTCGGTGGGAAGTGGAGCCGCCCTCTGAAGCCCCTGCCGGTGCTGCGACACCCTGGGTCCCCCAGGGATGCCTCCCTTGGCCCCCCGCCCTCCGGCAGCAGCCCTTCCTGCCCCCCCACCCTCCCCCAGTGATGCCCCGTCTCACAGGGCCTCTGTCCTGCAGCTCACAGGCACCCCAGGAAAAGAAAAGCAGCCTCTGTGGCTGCAGCAATGTCAAGTGACTGCAGCGGCCTCGGGGAAGTCAAGCCGCACAGCCGGGCTGCTCTGTGCCTCCGGGGGCAGAGGGGACACTGCCAATGGCCTCACTCTTCCCCAGCAACCAGAGGGGACGGAGTCTGCAAACCAGACCAGCTTTAGCAGGAAGAGGCTCTGGTTGACACTCCCTCCCACCCACCATGTTTTACTGACCTGCCTGAGAACTTCCTGCACGTGTGAAACCCAAGATGTTACCCCAAATCAGGCACGGGTGCCCCTGATCTCAGGCCATCTGCCCACCTGTCCATCCATCCACCATCCGTCATCCATCCACCATCCATCCACCTTCCTTCCATCCATCCATCCATCCATCCACCATCCATCCATCCATCTGTCCAGCCATCTCTCCATCCCTCCATCCATCAATCTGTGTATGCTTCCATCCATTTGTCCATCCATCTATCCACCTGTCCATCCATCTACACATGCTTCCATCTGTCTGTCCAATGTCCACCCACCATCCGTCCACCCATCCATCCATACACCATCCATCCATCCGTTCATCCTCCATCCCTCCATTCATCCGTGAATGCAAACTTCCATTCATTTATACAGTCATCGCCATCCGTCTGTCCATTCATCTGTCCATCCACCATCCATTCATCCATGCATGCCTCTGTCCATCTGTCTGCCCATCCATCTGCCTATCCACCATCCATCCATCCACCCACTCATCCATCTGTCCAGCCATCTGTCCATCCCTCCTTCCAATCCATTCATTCATCCATTCATCTGTCTGTCCATCTGTCCAGCCACCTTCCATCCACCCATACATCCATTCACCATCTGTTTGTCCATCTAAGCATATTCCATCTGCCTGTCCACCCATCTGTCCATCCACCATCCATCTATCCATCCATCCACTATCCATCCATCTGTCCATCTGTCCTTCTGTCCATCCACCATCCATCCAGCCATCCATTCATCCATGCATGCCTCTGCCCATCTGTCTGCCGAGGGGTTGGATTCCAAGGAGCAGCATTTTCCCAAGGCCCCCTCCTCAGCCCGGGCTCACCTCTGACAGCCTTCCAGGGGCCCCAAGCCCCCCGCCTGGGTGCATCTCCCCACGCCCCATCCTCCGGGGCGCCCGCCTTTCCCCAGCCTGGCCTCGGCCGCCCCTGCGCCTTCCAGCGCTCGCCCTCGCTCGCGGTTCTGTCTCAAAGGGTTTGAGGTGCCTCATCTCAGCTAAAGGGCTCCAGTGTCGGCTGTGTTTTCTTGCACTTGTTCCTGGGGGCCCTGTCTTGGGGGGCTCTGCCTGGGACCCCCTCCCTGGACCTGGCGCAGCGCACACCTTCCAGCCCTGGCTGCCCGCATGCGAGCCGCGTAGGTGCCCCGCTGAGCCACCGTCCGGCTGGCCCCCCTCGCCTGCGCGAACGCGCGTGGTGGGCAGAAGCCACTGGGGTCCAGAAGCTTCCATGTCGTAATCCCCCCTGGGGCTGACGGACTCAGAAGCCTCGGGCGAAAACAATGATCCCTTCCCTTTTCTCAAAATAGCCGGGCTTCTTGAGAAAGCATCGCGGAAGGATGACACCTTCGGTGCTGGGGTGGCCCGAAGAGACTTGACCTTAGACCCCAAGCAAGCACCCACGCCGCAGGAACGACCCGGGGCCGCTTCCTTCTTGGCAAACAGCTGACAGGCAGTCAGGGCTCCGCGGGGGAAGCAGCGTGAGTCACGCACCTCCACGGCCGCGGCGCTCTGACTGCACCCGGCAGAGCTTGCCACACTCTTCCCTGGAATCCCAGCCTCATTTCCCGGGAGCTTACAGGCAGCAGAGCCAGAGCAGACAGCTTTACCAGGCGCCCCCCAAACCAACGGCCGGAATCAATCTTCTGTAGAATAAAAACACCTCTGCGAAAGGCACAAGAGCCTGGAATGTCAGTGGGTTCTAGGGAAAGGAAAATAGGGGAAGGGGGGGTGTGCTGATGGCAAGTTGGATCTTTGGTGTGCAGGCTCTTAATTCAGATGTGGCCACTTCTTTTGGGGTGAGTCTTAATTCTCTTACTGGAGTCATTTATAAATGGGATGAGGACTGAGAGAGGGAAAGCCATAGAAGCAAGACGCCGAAATCAGCGGAACACTGATGAGAAGGGAGGGGCCGGCAGGTGCGCCCACGTGCCCTGCCATGTGTCGGGGGAGCCAAGGGTCTCTGGCAGCCGGTCTTCGGGAAGAAAGCATCGCCTGATGACGCATGCCTTGGTTTGAATACTTCTGTGGCCTCAAAGCTGTAAGCTTCTGAGCTAATAAATTCCCATTGCTCAAAGCCAACTCAGGGGGAAGCAGATGTGGCTCAAGCGATAGGGCCTCCACCTACCATAGGGGAGGGCCTGGGTTCCATCCCTGGGGCCTCCTGGTGAAAAAGAAAAAGAGAATGTGTGCCTGCGCGGCGAGCCAAGTGCCCGCGTGGCGAGCCGAGGACCCATGCAAGTGCCAGCGCAGCGAGCCAGTGCCCGTGCAAGGGAGTCACACAGCAAGACGATGACGCGCGACAAAAGAGAGACAAAGGGGAGAGTCAAGGTGAAGCACAGCGGAGACCAGGAACTGAGGTGGCGCAAGAGACGGGGAACCTCTCTCCACATCAGAGGTCCTGAAGATTGAATCCTGGTGAATCCTAGAGGAGAGAGGCGAGAAGACCAAAAGAGAAATAGATACAGAAGATCACACAGCAAACGGACGCAGCAAAAACAGCAGGGGGGGAGAGGGGGAAAGGAGGGGAAGGATATAAAGAAATAAAATAAAAAAGGACTTTAAGAAAAATCTTTAATTTAAAAAAAAAGCCAACTCATGGAGAGGATTAGCTCAGCGGTTAAGCACCTGCTTCCCATGTACGAGATCCAGGGTTCAATTCCCGGTACCTCCTAAAAAAACCACAAACATAAAGGCCCGTCCATTTCATGGTATCTGCTTTCAGCAGCCTAGGAAACTGAAATGGTAAATACGGTAAGCCCCTGAGGAAGCAGCCAGCAGCTGAGAGGAACGGAACCTGGAAGAGAAGGGAAAGGCCGGGAGAGGCTGCCACTTGCCTTGTCATGTGTCGGAAAAGCCAAGCCCCGAGGGCTGCCGGCAGCCGACCCCAGAACGCCGGTCTCCAGGAAGAGAGCCTCTCCTAGATGGCACCCTGGTTTGGGCTTTCTCTTTGCCTCAAAACCCTGAGCTGATAAATGCCCCTTGTGTACACAAACCCATTGCATGGTACTTGCTTGAGTAAGCAAGGAAACCACTCAGCCCGCGGTAGCACTGTGCCTGAAAAAGCAGCGTACAGACCCTGATTAAAACACGGCCCAGAGCCGCAGAGCGAGCACGCGCTGTGGGGAAAACGGCGCCGGTCGACTCGCCTGATGCCGGGTGGCCCAAGACCTTCGATCTGTAAAAACCGCAATATCCACGCAGCGCCGTGTGTCAGGCAGCCCAAAGGGGTGCCGAGGCAAAGCACCAGAACTCCGTCGGCCTTTATAAAGGGTATTCATTTGGGGTCGAAGCCGACAGTCAGCAGGCCCTGAAGAGTCCAACTCAAGGTACCCTAAGAGGCACTTTCTCCCCCAAAGTCACTGGCCACGTGTTGGGGCAAGACGGCGGGCGACGTCTGCGCGGCCCAGCCTCCCTCTTCCTCCTAAGGCTCTGTGGGCCCAGCGTCCAATCTCAGGTGTCGTCTGGCGTAGGACTCGCCTCTCTCCCCGGGGCTCGTTTCCTTCCGCGCTCCGCTGCTCTGGTCTCTCCATAAGGTCAGCTGTGGACTAGAGGCTCCTCTCTCTTCCTGGGCTGCAGGCTCCTGTGTCCACTTCCGTGGGAGAGCCCAAGGGGCTGCAGCTCCACGGGGAGTCCCACTCTAATGAATCCTAGCACAATCTTCACATAAGTTAATCAAAAGTCCCCACTGAATCTAATACAGTCAAAGGCTAGCAAGCCCAGAGGAAGAGACCAGTTGACACACACTATCCGTATCTCTTTTTGGAATCCACAGAGAATATCGAACTGTCACACGCGATAAAGCGGAACACGAGAGAGCAAGGCGCACCTGTAGCCCCGAAGAGGAATTCCGGGGTCGTGGGTCAGTGCGGCTGAAATTCCACCCGTGGCGGGAGGGTCCCTGTGGTTCAGGCTTCTCACCCAATGAACAGTCAAAACCAAAAGGCAAATCATGCATTTGCACCAGCTCCGTTCCGGACCAGCTCTCTCCTTCCCCGCCTTGTCTTCCGTGCCTCCAGCACCTCCGGACGGCGTGCTGACCCCAGGAGCCATCCGCCCCGCTGTCTGGCTTTCGTTTTTGCCCCGTACAGCCCTTTCCCACCCCAGGGGCTGGCTGGAATTATCTAGAATAAAATTCTTGCCGAGACTTGTGGGGCTTGGCCTGGCCCGGCCCTCCCCGGGTGAATGTCCTACTTCTCAGCCTCTCATTCCCTTCCTATTTGTTTCTCAAACACCCCAGGCAGAGCTGGGCCCAGGGCCTTTGCACACGCTGCTCGCTCTGCACCCGTGCCTGACCTGGCCGGCTCCTCCTTTTCATCCAGATCTCGGCTCACGCGGTACCTTCTAGAGAACGTTCACCGGCTCGCCTGCTCGTCCTCCTCTTCTGGCCCCGTTGCACCTTCTTCACAGCTCGCACTCGGATCTGGAGTTGGGGTTTGTTGACAGGCTTACTGTCTGTCTCCCCTTCGACCGAGGGCCCCAGGAGGCCAGGGACACCCCCACTGGGGCTGCTAACCTCCAGCACAGGAACGGGTCCTTCGGGGAGCACAGAAGGAGGAGGGCGCTCTCGGGAAGCGGGGCGGAAAAGCAAACGTCCTGGAAAAGCGCCTGGGAACTTGGACTCGGGGGGTCCTACCCCCCGTCTGGTTCCCACCGGTTTGTGCTGGACCCCTACTGCCCACGTGGGGACTTGGAAGTGGGTCTGTGCCAGGCAGAGCTGCCCACCTGATCGGCCCCTGATAAACACTCTGGTGGCCTGGGAAGCGGGTGTGGCTCAAGCGGTAGAGCGCCTGCTCCCCATGTACGAGGTCCCGGTACCTCCTAAAAATAAAAAAATTGTAAAAACCCAGTTCCATGTACAAGGTCCTGGGTTCAAGTCCCAGTACCTCCTGAAAAAACAAACAAACCAAAACACGACTCCGGCTGCTGAGTCGCTCACGAGCTTCCCTGGGAGATGGAGCCTCATACGCGCCGTCACCCCGCGCTGCTGGAGGAACTCAGCGCACCCCGCACGATCGCTCTGTGAAGAAGACCCCGAAAGCTTCTCCCGGGGACTTCGCCCCCTGCGCCGTTTCCCTTTGCTCATTGTGCGCTGGGCCCTTTTGCAAGGATAAATCGGAGCTGTGAGTCAGACGATATGTTGGGGGGGGGCGGGTGTAGCTCTGTGGTTGGGCGCCTGCTTCCCACGTACAAGGTCCCGGGTTCGATCTCCGGTACCTCCTGAAAAAAAAATAAAAAATAAAAAAAAGACGATGTGCCTGGGACTGTCAGACCCCAACCCAGAGCTCACGGGTTTCGAGACCTCCCGGTGTAATTGTTCGCACGCCAGCTTGTTAAACTGCCTTTCCCCACGGCTCGCTGACGTGACTGATACTCCGTCATGCCGAGAGAACGAGAGCCTCATCTGCCCCCGCAAAAAAAACCAGCTTTGGGATCGTCCTCTCCAAACGGCTCTGGGCCAGGCAGGTGGGTGCCCCCGATTTGTGATAAAGGAAAACCTGGAGTCTACGAAGAGCCCAGCAGCCTCCCCCCAAGGGCACCCAAAGTTAGGGACAGGACAGAACCGGAATATTGGGGCTCCGATTCCACAGTCCCCGCTGGGTTTCCTTCCATCGTGCTACTCAAATCCCAGGCTGCTGCCCCACGTCGAGGGGCGCCTTAGGCCCCACCCAGCCTGGAGGTCTGTGGCCTCAGACCCCTGCTCGGGGCGAACCCCGTCTAGCGGGCGCGTGGTCTGGCCCTGCCTGGCCCCGCCAGCCCCCCCAGGGCTCGGGGTCCGCTCCGGGCAGCCTCTGCCACCTTCTTCCCAGGAGCACGGGAAGTCTCTTCCCGAAGCCCCCCCGCCCCGGCCGGCCTCTCCTCGCAGCCTCTCGTCCAGGCTGGGCCCCCCATGTCCCCCCGTGTCCAAATCAGCCGCAGGCGAGGGACGTGAGGCCAGGGTGGCTGCCTTGGGTCTCGAGTTGCAGGGAGAGGAGTGCGCCCCACACAGAGCCGGCGAGGAGACGGGGCCCCACGACTCCGGGGACCCCAGCCCAAGGGGGGCGATCTGCTCGAGACACAGCCTCCGGGGCACCCAAATCCAAGGGCAATCACAGCTCCTAACCCTGCACTCAGGCGAGCTTCCTCTCGTGCACAAAGAGGCTGCGGTTCTTCCCCACAAAAGCGTGAGAAGCTTCATGTGGGGAGTGAAATTCTCTCCACCCCGACGTGCAGCCCCGGCCTCAGGGTGCTGCCCACTGCCAAGGCCCTCACGGGGTGGGAGGCCAGTGCCACGGCCTCGGCCCCGAGGAAGGAGGGATAACCAGTGAGACTTTCTCCTCTGGACTCAGGCCCTTACCGCAGGGCCCCAGCGGAGACGGACGTTGTTGGACGTGCTCCACCTGCGAGGTCAGGCTTCTTGGCTGGGCCGCGGTGGATCCCGGGGGCCGGGTCTTTGGGGTGGGGGTGGCCCGTGCACTGTGGGGGGCCGAGCCACCTCCCTGCCCCTCAGCCCCAGTTGGGACAACCCGAGGTGTCTCCGGAACTTTCTTGGGCTGAGAACCCCTGGTCTAGCACGAGCGCCGTCCTGGGGCGCCAAGCCTCGAACCTCGATAAAGGACACGTTTTGATTGTGTGTGGCCCTGAGCAGTGACTCTTAGCCCCACTGAAGCTCGAAGCCGGGCTGAAGCGGGGACAGCACGGGCGGCAGGCCCCGTCCTGCCTTCTCCAACAACTCCGAGGACAAGGACTTCTCCGGCGTTTTTTATTATTTTTAAAAAGATACTTATATTATACAAAAGCCGCATAAAAAACATAGGGGGGAAGCGGCTGTGACTCCATCAGTTGGGCTCCCGCCTACCATATGGGAGGGCCTGGGTTCGCGTCCCGGGGCCTCCTTGTGAAGGCAAAGCTGACCCGTGTGCCGTGGAGAGCTGAAGCAGCAAGATGACGCAACAAAGGGCGACAAGCAGACACAGAAAAAATAAAAAAACACGCAGCGAATGGATGCAGAGAACAGACAGCAAAAGATATATATACGGGAGGGAGCGGATGTGTCTCAAGCAATTGGGCTCCCGTCTACCACATTGGAGGTCCAGGGTTCGATGCCCAGGGCCTCCTGGTGAAGGCGAGCTGGCCCGTGTGGAGAGCTGGCCCACGCGGAGTGTTGGCCTGCACAGAGCACTGCCCCGCACAGGTGTGCTGGCCCACGCGGAGAGCTGGCATGGCAAGATGACACAACAAAGAGACACAGAGGAGATACAATAAGAGACACAGCAGATCAGTGAGCTGATGTGCGCAAGAGATCGAGCGCCTCTCTCCCACTCTGGAAGGTCCCAGGATCGGTTCCCGGTGCCGCCTAATGAGAAGACAACAGACACAGAAGAACACACAGCGAATGGCCACAGAGAGCAGACAGTGGGGGGAGGAGGGAGAAGTAAATAAGTAAGTCTTTAAACATATATAGGAGATTCCCACATGCCCCGCTCCCATTTTCCCACATGAGCAACATCCCTCATTAGTGAGGTACATTTGTTGCAGTTGGTGACCACATTTTGGAGCATGGCCACTAAGCATGGGCTAAAGTTTCCATTGTCCTTGACACTCTCTCCCACCCAGTTCTGGAGGTTATGGCAAGATTTATAACGGCCTGCCTCTGCCATTGAAATGTCATCCAGGACGATTCCCAGGTCCTAAAAATGCCCCCGTATGACCCCTGTTTTCCCTCCCCCTGCCCTGAGCACCTCCGGCGGCACCGCCTCCACATCCATGATGTAATTCCTTCCATCGCTGGAATCCCACTAAGTCTAGAGGCGGACACCAGTAAGTCCACCCAGGCCGCAGCTCATCCCCTGTCCGCCCCCTTTGGCTTGCCCCGCTAAGGATTTCTTCATCCGGTTTTAGCATTAAGCAGTGGGGAGGCTCCGGGGCCAGGCTCGGGGTCGGCCTGACGTACGGGGGACAGGGGGACGCCACCGTAGGGCACGGCCGCCCCGTCCTCCCCCGCCACGCGGTCATCGGCCCGATGGCGTTCGCGGAGCGAGGCTTCCGGGCAAATGGCCGGGATGCTGGGGACAGCCTAGGAAGTCCGCGACGCGCCACCTGGAGGCAAGGTGGCCGGGGAGGGGGGCGTCCGCGAGGAGGGGCCCGGGTGGCACGAGGACGGAGAAGGTGAGCCCCGACACCCACCGGAAGGGGAGCCGGCCAGGAAATGGTCGTGGGGGCTGCGGGGAGAGGGTGGGGGCCGGGATGGTGGGAGGGCCTTCCCAGCCAGCAGCGGGCGTCATTGTGGCCGTAGGTGCGAGGGGAGAAGCTGGAGGCCACGCGGGGACCCGGTGCACCCCCTCATCTGCAAAGCCCGCGCCCCGCAGGGGGCTGCAGAGCAGAGCTGATGGCGACCGAGGCCACGACCCCGGACGGGAACACGCCTCCCGCCTCCTCGGTCGCCGCAGCGCCCCCGCCAGCGGCCGGTGGTCTGGGAGGGACGGTGAGTCACCGTGGGGGAGGAGTGAGGTCCTCGACTCTTCTTTTTTTCCGGATGGCTCACCTTTCGCAAGGTTTTACGAGGAAGCTGAGCGCTTCCCTGGAAGGGGGTGAGGCTCCCCCTCCCCCGTTCTCCAAGAGGGTCTGGCGAGGCAGGAGTGGGGGACGGAAGGAGGGGTGGGGGAGAAATGGAAGGTTCCGTGGCTTCCCTGAACTTGGCAGTGGCCGGAGCGGGCGGAGACGGTGAGACGAGGTTCTTCCGGGGGGGCGACGGGGCTCCATGTCTTTAGCTCCCAGAGAAACATCGGGGACCCCGCACCCATGGAAGTTTCTAGAGACATCCCGGACGACGCACACGGCTCGGCCAGAGATCCTGCTCCAAGCTACTGTGGCCAGGGGAGAAGGTCCCGTCCTAGGTACGAGGGGCAGGCAGCATGGGGAACCGGCAGGATTTAGGGATTTCGAGCAGGGGGCAGCCAACTTTTTTTTGAAGGGCCAGAGAATAAATATTTTTGACTTTGCCACCCAGTTGGTGGTGGCGGCAACTCCTCCACGCTGCACCTGCAGCACAAAAGTAGCCACGCTGGCCGTCTTGATACAGAGGTGCAGTGGACACAACCATCCCAGGGTCCACAGGACGGAGGGATAGAGTATGGATTAGAGTGGACTTGCTGATATTCTATTCATGAACTATTGTGATTAGTAATGGAAGAAATTACAGCATTGATGTGGAGAAAGTGGCCACAACAGCTGCTGAGGGGAGGGAGAGGGAAGAAGGGGTGTGCTGTGGGGCATTTTCAGGACTTGGAGTTGTCCTGGGTGGTGCTGCAGGGACAGATGCTGGACACTGTACGTCCTGCCATGACCCACTGGGTGGACTGGGGGAGAGTGTAAACTACAACGTAAACCATTATCCATGTGGTGCAGCAGTGCTCCAAAACGTATTCACCAAATGCAATGAATGTGCCATGATGATGAAAGAGGTTGTTGATGTGGGAGGAGTGGGGTGAGGGGGGTTGGGGTGGGTATATGGGGACCTCATATTTTTTGAATGTAACATTTAAAAATAAAGAGAGAAGAAAAAAATTAATTATACTAAAAAAAAGTAGCCACATTGATGGCATGGATGCAAGAGGGTCTTTCTGTGAGCTAGAGCAGATGTACCTCCCTATTGCAGGGTGGTGGGAATGTGGAGAAGCGTGGGTAAACTACAACTGGAGTGGCCTATGGACTGTGGTTAGCAGTAATACCATAATATTTGGGCATCAACACCGAAGATGTACTGTGTTGATACTGGGGCAGTAGAGAAAAAGTGAGCCAGATGTATGCTCTGGACCATGGTTAGTGGTTAAGAGTCTGATATCATCTCATAATCTGTAACAAATGTTCCACCACGATGTGGTGTGTCGGTGAAGGGATGTTGTATGGGCATTCTGCACATGTGCGTGATTGTTTTGTAAGTCCACAACTTCTGTAATAAAAATATAGTTAAAACAAAGAAAAACAAAACAAAACATATATATATATGTGTGTGTTTTTAAAAACATAAAAAAGGGAAGAGGGTAAAAAAAAAAAGTATCCACAGGTGATATGGAAAACGAAGGGTGTGGCGGTGGGCCCATAAACCTTTATTTACAAGAACAGGCGGTGGGCCGGATTTGGCCCGAGGGCCGTCAAAGGGCCGGCCCCTGATGTGGAGGGAAGAGACGGGGTAGTGCTTGGGGGCTGGATGGACCCCAGAAAAGCACGTTCTTAAATCGACTCCGCTCCTGTGGGTGTGAGCAGCTAGTAAGGAGGACATTTTGCTGAAGGGACTTCAGTTAAGGTGTGGCCCAGCTCAATCACGATGGGTCTTTTTTTTAAAAAAAAAAATTTATTTTATTGATTTCTCCCCACCCCCTTGTTGTTTTGCACTTGCTGTGTCTGTTCATCGTCCTCGGTTCTTTAGGGGGCACTGGGAGACGAACCTGGGACCTCAGATACGGGAAGGAGACTTCTAATCGCTGGAGCCGCCTCCGCTCCCTGCTTTGTTGTGTCTCTCCACAGGGAGGGGAGGGGGCGCAGGCGGTTAGGCTCCTCCCACCCACATGGGAGGCTGCGGGTTCGGTTCCAGGCGCCTCCTACAGAAGGAAGACGCGCACACAATGAACAGCCAGCACAAACAACGAGAGGGTGGGGGGAATAAATAAAATACATCTTTTTAAAAAAACCCTATATTAAAAGAATAGTGATCTTGAGTGGCAGATCTCACTTGGGGACTTGGGGGCGACTCTGGACCCAGGGGCCACTGGGCGGCGTCCATGGGCAGTTTCGGTGGTCAGCGAGGGGCACCCAGGACGGCCCCTGCCACGGAGCATGATCCAGTGCCGGGCGTCGACCACGCCGATGCCGAGAGACCCCAGGGGAGGAGGCAGGGCTGGGGTCCCCCGGGCCGGGCCGGGGGGGCGGTCTTGGGAGCCCGGCCTCCCACAGCGAGAGCGGCCGAGGCCGCCGCCCCTGCCCCCGCGTCGGGCTCCAGGCCCAAGGGGCCTCCCACGGCTGAAGGCCGTCACCTCCCGTCTTTTCTCCACTCCGGCGCCAAGGGAGCTCAGGTTCAAACAGCCTTTTCCTTTTAAAGACAAAGAGTCGGATGAAAGCTGGGCCCGCCTGCCCTGCCCCGGCCGCCCGGGTGTCCCAGCCCGGCTCACGCGTCCCAGGCGTCACGGGTCAGCGCGCACGTGCCTCCGGCGGCCCCGCAGCTGCTGAGCACCCGGGCAGGGAAAACTCGGAAGCTGGGCCTTTGTCCTACTGTTCGTAGCAAAAGAGCTACCAGCAGGCGACCTTTACTTTTTTTTTTAATGGACCCCCGACAGCCTGTATTACTCAGGGCTCTCCAGGGAAACAGAAGCTACAAGAGCTATCTGTCAATAGTATGCGATTCTCTGAGAGTCTGTCACGCAGCCGTGGGGACGCACGAGTCCACGTTCCGCAGGCAGGCGCAACCAGAGGCTGCAGTGAAGGCTCTTGACGAGTTCTGGGAGATGCTGGCTGTCCAAAGACGAGCTGGGAAATTCTCTCCCAATGCTGGAATCACTTCCCCTTCTAAGGGATTTAACTGATTGGGTTAAGCGTCACTCACTGCTGATGGCAGTCTCCCTGACGGATGTCATTGTAACCAGCTATCTATGATTTACCACCGCAGTAAAGTCACTGGTGACGGAAGTCCACAAATGCCCTTGTGGTACAGTCAGCCCAGGGCTTGCTTGACCAGACAGCTGGGCACAATTACCTGCCTGAGATGATACAAGAGCCTAACCATCACAGCACCTTTTTTTAAATTAAGATTTTATTTATTTCTCCCTGCCCATTGCTTGTGCTTATTGTCTGCTCTCTGTGTCTGTTCGTTGTGTCTTCTTTTTTTTTTAAGGAGGCTTACTGCGTCTCTTGTGTTTCCTTGCTATGTCATCTTGTTGCATCATCTTGTGCATCAGCTTGACACACCAGCCCATTGCATCAGCTTGCTGTCTTGCTCTTCTTCTTTAGGAGGCACCAGGTACCGAACCTGGGACCTCCCATGTGGTAGGCAGGCACCCAACTGCTTGAGCCACCTCTTCTCCCTGCTGTTGTGTCTCTCATTGTGTCTCCTCATTGCATCAGCTCACTGTCTTGCTCGTCTTCTCCAGGAGGCACTGGGAACCGAAACCGGGACCTACCACGTGGCGGCGGACACCCAATTGCTTGAGCCACATCCGCTTCCCTGACCTTTAGATTTTAATTCAGAACTCTTCCTGAACTCCCGTCTCCTTTTCACTTATACTCAGGCTCCTGAGACTCACAGAACCTGGGAGAAGGGGAGAGGGGAGAGAGGGGCCATTGAGGACGGGGCAGTGAGCTGCCCTTTCTAGGCTTTTCTAGCAACCAGGACACAGGGACAGATGGCAGCCGATTCCAGCAAACACGAGAATTCACCAATCCCTGAGCAAACATGGAAGTTGGTGATGGCTAAGCGAGGAGAACAGAGGGGAATCTAAGACATGGCGGTTGGAATCGTGAAGCAAAGCGAGCTGGGAGAAACGAGGCGGCCCTCTAAAACCACACAGAGGACACGGGCAGGCTGCGTACCAAGATGGGGTTTTTACTTTAATCTTAAAATCTTCGCTTTGTGTTGAGAGTCGGTGCTTTGAAAACGGAGGGCGGGGCGAGCCTTTTCCAGCTGAGGAATGAAAGGTCACTGTGGGCCTTTGGAGGTGCCATGGGACCTGGAGAATCTTTTTTTTTAAAGGAGGTACTGGGGATTGAGCGGGCGGCCTCGTATGTGGGATGCAGGTGCTCAACCAAGAGCGACATCTGCTTCCCATTGAGAGTTGTTTTTTTTGTTTGCTGTTTTTAGGAGGTGCCGGGGATCGAAGCTGGGGCCTCATATACGGGAAGCAGGTGCTCAACCGCTTGAGCTACATCCGCTCCCCCGAAGAATCTTTCATTCATTTATTTTTATTGAGGTGCCAGAGCTGGGGATTGAGTTGGTTTTTCCATTTGTTTGCTTGTTTGTTTTTTTTATACTTTGGGGAGGTAGCAGGGATAGAACCCGGGACCTTGTACATGGGAGGCAGGTGCTCAACCACTTGAGCTACCTCTGCTGCCCTGAAGAATCCGAAAGCTCATTTTGCTTTTGCAGGCTGCTCTAGGGAAAATTCAGTCTGAACAAGACACGTGACGGGAACCTGGAAGGACTTCTCGGTGGCCTGCGACTGAATTCATCCACTCTCGGACAAATTCCTCTGCAGGGGGTCAGGGGTTGTCCCAAGAGCTGGGGGTGCAGCAGGGAACAAAACTGGGGTGCTTGTGGGCTCTCTGGACAACCGGGGAGACTTGCCATACTGGGTTCTGGTCCCACGTGTGCCAACGACAGGTGGGAGGGGGGCACGCACCCCCGTTTGGACAGGGAGGGGCGCAAGCTCAGTCTGAGCCGCTGCCCGCACTCTCCACCGCTTTACGCTGCACCCACTTCACCTTCTGAGGGCGGCGTGCAATCCCTGACCTGAGGTTTCACGCACATTCAATCTACTAACCTCAGAGGGGAAAGCAAGGAGCACGAGGCTTAGGAACACTCCTTCCACGCGTTTTCCTTATTTTCCCAGCACTGCTCAGTTATTTACCCGGGTCACGGGATCCTCATCCTCTCACCTCCACAACCACACAAAAGAGCACATTCTCCTGAGAGAGAAAGTTAAAGGAGCACTTGAAGATGCTTTTAATTGGATGCTTTTTTTTTCTAAAAATTCTCAATATATATGTTGGGAGACCTGGACAAAAGATAAACTATAAAAGAAAACTGTTAAAATGAAAATAAAAAATAAAGAGACAAGCGAACAAGAAAAAAAAAAAAGGAAGAGGAAATGAAAACTATTAAAAACTCTGAAACAGACTACGTTTAGAAAAAACATATATATCTCTGTAGCAGTTTGGTATGGTTATGAATTCCAAAACTAGATATTGGATTGTGTTTGTCATCTGATCTGTCCCTGGGCCTGATTGAGTTATGATTAGGGCTTTGATTGGGCCACGTCATTAGGGTGTTGTGTCCCCACCCTTTGGTGGGTGGGGACTCACAGATAAAAGGCAGGGCAAAGGACAGAGTTAGAGGTTTTTGGTGTTGGAGTTTTTTTTTTTTTTAAGATTTATTTATTTATTTAATTTCCCCCCCTCCCCTGGTTGTCTGTTCTCGGTGTCTATTTGCTGCGTCTTGTTTCTTTGTCCGCTTCTGTTGTCGTCAGTGGCACGGGAAGAGTGGGCAGCGCCATTCCTGGGCAGGCTGCGCTTGCTTTGGTACTGGGCGGCTCTCCTTACGGGGCACACTCCTTGCGCGTGGGGCTCCCCTACGCGGGGGACACCCCTGCGTGGCACGGCACTCCTTGCGCGCATCAGCACTGCGCATGGGCCAGCTGCACACGGGTCAAGGAGGCCCGGGGCTTGAACCGCGGACCTCCCATGTGGTAGACGGATGCCCTAACCACTGGGCCAAGTCCGTTTCCCTGATGTTGGAGTTTTGATGTTGGAGTTTGATGCTGAAGCCTTAAGCTGGAGCCCCGGGAAGTCAGCTCACAGAGGAAAGAGAAGCCAGCCCCAGGAAGAGAAGAACCCTGAACCCAGAGAGAAGCAAGCCCTGAGAAGACAGGAACCCCGAATCCAGAGAGAAGCAAGCCCTGGGAAGAGAGGAACCCAGGAAGCCTGAACCCTCGCAGACGTCGGCAGCCATCTTGCTCCAAATAGACTTTGGTGAGGGAAGTCACTTATGCTTTATGGCCTGGTATCTATAATCTCCTACCCCAAATAAATACCCTTTATAAAAACCAACCCATTTCTGGTATTTTGCATCAGCACCCCTTTGGCTGATTCTCTTTTGGGAATCTACTTATGCCCTAACGTTTATGAATTAATTTTTGGTTCTAAAATGGATACATTCAAAGTCCAAAATACATACTTTGAAAAAATTTAATTTACCATTTTACCTGTGATAGGCTCTAACACAGCAGAGTTCTTTCATTTGAACAGTTTTCCTTAAAATACACTTAACCGGTTAAGTTTTCATTTACAGTCCAGAGCTGCCACTCAAAATTACCTTCGAAGGAATTCTTTCAATTGATCCCCAAAATATACTGAGAGGGGCCCTTGAAAAAGAAACAACAGGGAGCAGCTGTGGCTAAGGCAGTTGGGTGCCCACCTCCCACATGGGAGGTCCTGGTGCCTCCTAAAGAAAAACAAACAAACAATGAGGAAACAACAAGCAGACATTGAGAGAAAAACGAGCAGATGAGCATACAATGAGCAAAAACGAGCATACGACGAGGAAAAAAAAAAAAGCAAGCGAGCAAGACACATTAACACTCTAACAGGAAAAATTCATCTTAAGCAATCGTGCGCTAGAATAGTGAGTGACATGAAATGTAGGTCTTCCGAGGTGTTTCCCAGGTGTTTCACGCAATGCTACTTTTGGGCGCCGCGTTGGAGGAGGGGTCCATTTAGGGCCCCCCAAGCACCTCCAGCCTGTGCGCCTGTGACTCGAGCTCCAGCAGACGGGGCTGACCTTGGCGTGTGAGGTTGACGTGGAAGTGTCTGGAGACCCGTGGGAGGGTGGAAGGTGGAGGCAGATCTAGGCGAGACCAGGACATTTTAAATCTGGTTGCAGTCGTACCTGACAGGGCGGGGGCTCTGGGGCCTCTCAGGAGCTCTGTGGCCCCTGGGAAGATTTTTGGGAGCTCTGGGTCGTCACTCCTATGCCAAAGACACCCGGTCACCTATTTTCTTGGCTTGCCCACTCAGGGCAAGGCTTCTCAAATGGTTTTTTGATGTCTGGAGAATATCGTCCTCAACCACAATCTGATGAGTGGGCCAGGGGGCAGGCAACGGCGTAAAGAACGGAAAAGAGGGACTTGGGGTTGTCCTGAGTGATATTGCAGGGACAGAGGCAGGACATCATATACCCTGCCATAATCCACTGAACGGAGTAGGGGAGAGTGTGAACCACAATGTGAACTATAATTCAGGCGGTGCAGCAGTGCTCCAAGGTGCATTCAGCAAATGCAATGAATGTGCCACAGTGAGGAGGGAGGCTGTTGATGTGGGAGGAGTGGGGGGGTGTTTATGGGAACCTCTTATGTTTCTTACTGTAACATTTTGTGTGATCTATGTATCTTTTTAAAAAAAGATAATAAAAAAGGAGAGAGGGAAGCAGATGTGGCTCAAGTGATAGAGCTTCCACCTACCTTATAGGAGGACCTGGGTTCCATCCCTGGGGCCTCCTGGTGAAAAAGAGGAGGATGCTCATCTGCATGACGAGCCAGTGCCCGCGCGGTGAGCCAGTGCCCGCGCGGTGAGCCAGAGCCCGCGCGGTGAGCCAGAGCCCGCGCGGTGAGCCAGTGCCCGCGCGGTGAGCCAGAGCCCGCGCGGTGAGCCAGAGCCCGCGCGGTGAGCCAGTGCCCGCGCGGTGAGCCAGAGCCCGCGCGGTGAGCCAGTGCCCGCGCGGTGAGCCAGTGCCCGCGCAAGTGAGTCATGCAGCAAGATGGTGATGCAACAAAAGAGAGACAAGGGGAGAGTCAAGGTGAAGCGCAGCTGAGACCAAGAACTGAGGTGGCGCAGCTGACGGGGAGCCTCTCTCCCCATCAGAGGTCCCCAGGATCGAATCCCGGTGAATCCTAGAGGAGAAAAGATGAGAAGACAAAAAAAAAGGAGGAAGATCACACAACGAATGGGCACAGACAGCAAAAACAGCAGGGTGGGGGGAGAGGAAGGGGAATAAATAAATACATCTTTAAAAAAAGGGGGGGGATGGAAATGACACGGTTCTGCCAGCTCCACCGCCTCCCTGGGCTCAAATACGCTGCCCTGCGGTGGGACAAAGGCCCTGCCTGGACTTTGTGTCAGCTCCTGCACATCTGAGCCTCATTTTCCCCAAAATACCTGCCTCACAGGATGGCCGTGTGGGCTCACTGGGACTGCAAGTGTCCAGAACCTCCACAGAGCTCGAGAGCCAGAGGTTATTATTCTCCAGCACAGAGTTTGATGGGGGGCTCCAGCCGAGTTGCCAACTTCCTGACCCCCTCTAGAGGAAGGAATTCAACTTACCAAAATTTGTGCCCAGGGAAGCAGAGCGGGATTGAGGAGTTGGGCACCCGCCTATCACACGGGAGATCCCAGGTTTGGTTCCCGGTGCCTCCTAGAGAAAACAAGCAAGACAGCGTGCTAACTCAGTGGGCTTAGCGCTGTGAGCTGACACAACAAGGAGACACAAAGAGGAAATACAATGAGAATCACAAGGCAGGGAGCGGAGGTGGCGCAAGTGATTGAGCACCTCTCTCCCACATGGGAGGTCCCGGGTTTGGTTCCTGGTGCCTCCTAAGATAAGATGAGCAGACAGAGAGAGCACACAGTGAATGGACACAGCGAGCACAAACAACAAAGGGGGGCGGTAAAATCTTAAAAAAAAAAATTGTACCCGCAGCTTCTCCTTATGGCAAATCAAGTGGGACCCCAGAGCCCAGCAGTCGTCATACTTAGACTTAATCAGGAACACAGAGATGCCGAGGCAGTCCGCTACGGAGTACCAGTGGGATTCTGACAAAACTGCTAACAGAAGAAATGAAACCACAGCTCTGGCCGGCTGTCATTTTCTGCTGGTGTAGACTCCCATCTGACAGCTCGGAGATGGTGAGTGCCACTGCGACTGCCGCACTTTGGTATTTATGAATTCCAAAAATAGATACTGGCTTATGTTTGTAGACTGACCTGTTGCCTATTAGGCTGGATGGGATTCAGAGGTTTCACTTTTACTTGATTAAATCATGATTAAGGCTTTGATTGGGCCAAGTTGGGAGGATCCTGAGTCCCTGCCCCCTTGGTGGGTGGGTTCTCACAGAGAAAGCGACAAGGCAGAGGAGAGAGCGTGAGTTTTAATGCTGGAGCCCTGGGAAGTAAACACGCAGAGCAGCAGATACGTGAGGAGGGAGAAAAGGCTGCATTAGACACGGCAGAGGCCCCGGGAAGAGAGACGAACCGTTTGCCTGACAGCCTACAGCTGGCCTTGTAGAGAGCAGAGCGCCTGAGCCCAGAGAGAAACGAGCCCCGGGAGGGAGATGAGGCGTACCCCAGCCTGCAGCTGAGATGGAGGAAGCTGGGACCACGGAGCCTGAAGAGGAAGCCTGAACCCCGGCAGACGTTGACAGCCGTCTTGCCCCAACACGTGGCAACAGTGTTTGGTGAGGGAAGTAATTTACATTATGGCCTGGTGACTGTAAGTTTCTAGCCCAAATAAATACCCTTTATAAAGGCCAACAGATTTCTAGTACTTTGTATCAGCACCCCGTTGGCTGACTAATACAGTGATTTAAACACATGCAGAGCCTCTTGGGGTTTCTTTGGCTGCTTTGGCCTCACGGCCAAAAACTGCACCCAGTGCTAATTAAAAGCACCGCAGACGGCAACTGTCCACCTGGGGTTTAGCCCTAGCTCTGAACATTCAAGACCCTCACGACTGAACTCTAAAAAAAGACTTGTCAATTCGTAAGACTGTATGAAATAAAATAAATGATCATCAATGTGACCTGACTGCAAATTTATCTTATGCCTTCACAGGGAAACATGTATCCAATCCTTAAGTGACTGACAATTAAAAACTGAGACCCTCACTCTATTTATGGATGGATGGATGGGTGGAGAGGTGGATAGATGGATGGATGGGTAGATGGATGGGTGGGTGGATGGGTAGATGGATGGGTGGGTAAATGGGTGGGTGGGTGGATGGATGGATGGGTGAGTAAATGGATGGGTAGATGGATGAGTGGGTGGATGGGTAGATGGATGGGTGGGTGGGTGGCAGGAACATTTCTGTCCAGGGATAGAGTTATCAATTTTAAGAACAAAGAAAACCTACTCAAAAATCTGATGGAATAAACTGTTGTCTTTGCTTTAGCAATTCATGAATTGGGCTTTGGAAATGCCATTGCCCAAATGCTACCAGGAAGCTGGAATTCCCCAAATCTGTCACCTACTCAGTTTCTCCATAGAACATTACAAAAGAAATATATACTTTGAGAGCAGCGGAAGTCATTTTCCCCCAAGAAAGTCTGGTTAACTTAAAAAATCATTCAGTTAATGCAGAATATCTCATTCCAAGGTTCTGTGAGGATGACATTTATTTTGCTGTTTCTCATGTTTATACTGAGTTAATATGGACTTTTTACTCAAGGAATATTACACACTTTCTCGAGGACAATTATTATTATCACGGCCAAGCTTTATTTTCTCATAGGTTATCTCCGGCCAAAGACCTTGAAAAATACTGAATTTGCATCAAGTTCAATTAACCAGTGGAACACGTGGCTAAACTATTTAGTAAGGAGCCTCCGCAGGTGAAACATCTATGGTTTATTTGAATAGAATTGCAAGCTTATTCGAGGTCTACCAGGTAACCTGTTCCTGTTATTTTGAGAGAAGGAAAGTGATCAGTGGCTACAACCCTCCAAATGTCAAACTCACAGGGTATTAAGAAACACGGAATATTAGTCCTTGGAGAGGATTTTGCCTCTCAGAACTCAGAATGAGCATGGCCTCAGAGCTTCTTTTATTTATTTATTTATGTATTTACTTATTTTCATAAAATTTTATTGAAGTATATCATTCATCCATGGACATAGATGAACAATAAATGTATAGTAAAAACCGTGAACTTACAAAACAAATGTGTATGATCATACAGAGCTCCCATACATCACCCACCACCAGCAAATTGTTTTGAAACATTTATTCCAAACTATGAAAGGACATCGTCAATATATCACTATTACCTACCACCCGTATCTTACATTTGGTGTCTTTTTCCCCCAACTCGCCAGTTATTGACACCCTGTGTTAGTATTATGTATTTGTTACCGTTCCTGAGAGAACCTTCTCATATTGGCTGTTAACCACAGCCCACAGTCCCATGCCTTGGACAATCCATTCAAAGTGCACACTCGGGGAGTTGCGCTGTCATCACCTCAGTTAATTTCACAACATTTTCATTTCTCCAGAAGAAAAAAATCCCATACCCTCTTACGCCCCCTTTTGGGGAAAATTATTTTGACACTCAGTTCATGGTGGTTTCACATCCTCAGTTACATGTACATTGTGTCATCCACGCAGAACACAAGAGAAATCGCTGCGCTAAAATGCATATGTACATTAATTCAAAGAAGTGACAAACTCATCTACTGAAGCTCTCAGCAACGACCTCTTTTAACAGCGTAAATGGCTCAGTTTCTCCTCTGAAAGGTAATCTCAACAGAAAGCAGTGGTCACATTATTCTCCACACCTGGTAGAAGATGTTACTGGAGAAGGAAAGAGAGGAAAAAGACAAAGAAAAGAGCGAGCTAGCAAGCAACCATTTTCAAAAGTGTACATAGCCTCTGACAGAGTAGACAACCGAGGCCAGTTTCTTTAAATAAACACAGGCGATCAGAACATCACAAAGGATGATGGGAACAGAAGCAAACATAAAATAAAAATTAAATGCGATGTTCCAGGAAAACAGGTCATTCATTCTTTCCCTGATAGAAAATCCAGTACTAGCGAATATTACACTTGAGAAGGCACTCTGAGGGCAGGAAACATTAGAGGCACCTCTCATTTCCACAATCCTCGGTTCCAACCCATGGTTTGTTTCTCTCGATGATTTAGTAAGAACCAACAGGGCAATATCGCAACGAGTGGCCTGCAGGGAGGGCACTAGCTTTCCACCATGTGGAAGTGGAAAACACTAGCCTCTGTCGGGTTCCAATTTATTGACATGCGGCAGTGATAAAATGAGCAGCCAGCGCCTCCCGTTCAGCAGAAACGACCTCGGGCTGCCTCGGGGGCTGCTGGCATCTGTGATGGGCTCAGCGAGGCCTGGGAGAAACTCAAGAGGCTGGACCAGGCTACCAGCTGGAAACTGACCCAAGGGTGATGAAGGAAAACTTCTGGGAGGTTGGGGTGGGACGGCCAGCCCTGTATCCCTACCGGGACTTGGGTGACAAGCCAAAGAACAGCCTCCAGAGTTGCTGGAGAACGGGGGTGCGTGGGCGCAGCGCGGGGTGAACGCCTGTGCCCGCCCACCCTTCCCCTGTTGACTCTCCCCCCCACCCACTCGCCATCTGCCTCCGGGCTCCTTTCCCACCCTCGCTTCCCACGCCCAGGCTCCCGGTCCTTCACTCGCTCGTAACTATCCAAACAATACCTACTCCATCGGGTTGCCGGGTCCCGCTTCCCCTCCCGCTCCTCACTGTCCTTTTCCCTAGAAGCCCCAGATGCCAACCCTCTTATGGGGGCCTCAGGCCCCCCATTTCAAGTCTCTATCTCCCCCGTCACGCCTTAGCCTCCCCCCCCATCCCCAGGTCTCTATCAGGGAATGGGGGTCTCTGGGCCCCCCAATCAGGGGTCTGTTCTGCCCCTCCCCCTGCCCTCCCAGGTCCTCCCCACCGCCCACCGCAGGTGCCGGCGCCCCCCGGTGTCAACCCCGTCCCCAGGTCAGACCCCTCAGAGCTGAGCCCCTCTCCCAGCCCGGCTCAGTCTGCTCCCCCTTGCCAGGTCCAGGGCCCTTCTCCACGCCAGACACCCCCTTCTCCCCTAGGCAGACACAGTTCGGGGTGGCGGGCGCCCCCGCCTCAGCTGGAGCAAGCCTTCCAGCCCGCGGCTCGCTCTGTTCCGGCCGAGCCCGCACACCCGCGGGCTCCTCTCGTCACGCGGACCGCAGGCGCGCGGAGCCGTCAGAGCCGCCGGCCGCCATCTTGGCGTCTCCACGGCGCGGGACGCGACCCAGGGAGGCGCGAGAGGCGGGGCCACCGGCGCGTCCCGCCCAGGCCCCGCCCCCGACGCAGAGCCCCTCCTCCCTCCGACCACTCAGCTGTGCGGGCTCGGCTCCGCGCGCTAGGCCCCGCCCGTGACGCAAGCCCCGCCTTCGTCCGACCTCCGCTGCGGGGGATCTCTGCCCCGCGCCCCAGCCCCGCCCCTGACGCAGAGCCCCGCCCCCTCCGGCCGCGCAGCCCTGGGGATCTCGGTCCCTCCCCTTCTTCAGAGCCCCGCCTCCCTCTGACTGCGCAGCCGCGGGACCCTCGGCTCCGCCCCGCGTCCCGGGCCCCGCCCCGGAAGTGGGCTTCGAGGCTTCCCGCGCTCCGGCGAGCGGTTCCGTGGGTGCCCGCGTGCCCTGGGGCGCTTCTCTCGGCGGGGAGGTTTTACATGTGCCCCAGTTCGGTGGGTTTAGGAGCCCCGCTGCGGGGGGTGAGCAGCCCTGGGGACGACACTGCTTGTGGCTTCAGCGGCCCCTCCGGGCCACGTGGCCATGTCCGAGGACCCTGCACCCGGGGGAGGAGGGCACCCGGCAGGCTGCACGGCACGGGCGCCGCTCAGCACCCCGCAGTGCGCAGGACGGCCCCGCCCAGAGGAGCACGCGGGGCCCCAAACGTCAGTACTGCCGAGACGGCCATCGTGTTGCGAGAGAGTTGTTTTTTTTTTTTTTTAAGATTTATTTTTATTTTTATTTATTTAATTCCCCTCCCCTCCCCTGGTTGTCTGTTTTCTGTGTCTTTTTGCTGCGTCTTGTTTTCTTTTGTCCGCTTCTGTTGTCATCAGCGGCACGGGAAGTGTGGGCGGCGCCATTCCTCGGCAGGCTGCTCCCTCCTTCACGCTGGGCGGCTCTCCTTATGGGTGCACTCCTTGTGCGTGGGGCTCCCCTACGCGGGGGACACCCCTGTGTAGCAGGGCACTCCTTGCGCGCATCAGCACTGCGCATGGGCCAGCTCCACACGGGTCAAGGAGGCCCGGGGCTTGAACCGCGGACCTCGCATGTGGTAGACGGACGCCCTAACCACTGGGCCAAAGTCCGTTTCCCACGAGAGAGTTCTTGAACCATCTGAGAACGGGCCGGGTCACTTGGGAGCAGGAGTGAGCAAAACCGACATGGTGCCAGCCCTCGGGGGACTGAAAATCAGAGAAGCAGACCGGAACCAACTACTCATACAATAATGGGCCTTTTGTTGTAGTTGTTCATAACAGCTTTATTTACTGAGATGTAGTTCCCTTGCTACACATTTCACCCATTGAAACTGTACAATTCAGTGGGTTTGACAAAGTCAAAGGATTGTTCAATCATAACCACAATCAGTTTTAGGACACGTTTGTTCTCCCCAAAAGAAATCCCATAGGCACTTGCAGCCACTCCCCATCCCCCCTTCCTCCAGCCCCCAGCAACCACTAATCTACAGTCTGCCTCTATGGATTTGCCTATTCTGAACAGATCCTATAAATGGAATTATGCAATGTGTGGCCTTCTGTGTCTGGCTTCTTTCACTCAGCATCATGTCTTCCAGGTTCATCCATGCTGTAGCCTGCATCAGAACTCCATTCCTTTTTACAGCTGAATAGTGCTACATTGCATGGGTGGACCAGAGTTTATCCACTCATCCATGGATGGACAGTTGATATATTTTGAAAGCCTGGGAACTCTAGAGTGCTAAGGGACCATAAAACCCTAAAACTGTTTCCGAGCTGAGTAATGAGTAAGAGTTACCTGGCAGAGAGCTTGTGTGCAGCCAGACATCTCGACTTGCAGGTGTATCAGGCAGGAAATACAGCAGGCATTTTCCTTCATTGGGAGGAACCCTCGTTCAGCCCTCCAGTTGGCAGCTCAGATGCAAGAAGACAAGATCCCTGAGGCTTCCCAGCTTACCCCCCCCCCCAGGTGCCCGTATATACATTGTGTGACAACTAAATTGACATTGCTTCTGGGACCCCTTGAGGGACATGTCCAGTTACAAGAATATCACCACACGCAGGGGAGCCTGAAGCTCGGAGGACCCGATCAGATATTTATAGTTCATTTATCATTTCTCCAAGGCTTGATGCTTTTTAAGTCTCAGGGGCCAATTTATCATATACAGCCTTGCCTAGAAACATCATGGACATTTTAGTTTTATCCTATTACCAGGACAACAAAACTAGGAACTAGGAAACGTAATACAGTCAAATTCTCATCCAAAAGAGGAAAGCGTTTTGTTAACCTGTTCCCCACAGCAAGGATGGAAGAATGTTCCAGAGAGAGCGAGCAGATTTGGCAAAGACTCATTCCAGCCAATGTCTGGTTTAGTTCTCCTACGTGAGTATATATTTTCTTTTTGAATAAACTATGAGGACAGTGGTTGTTTCTAGTTTCTCTCTGCAGCATCCAGCTCATAGTAGGTGCACACACACAAAAAAAACATAGCTTGATGACTTACCCGTTTATTAAGCAACTATTTATTGAGTTCACACTGTGCTCCAGGTTATGTGCTTAGGGCTGGTGATGTGTAAAGGGAGGTGACAAGGAAGCAGACTTGGCCCAGTGGTTAGGGCGTCCGTCTACCACATGGGAGGTCCACGGTTCAAACCCCGGGCCTCCTTGACCCGTGTGGAGCTGGCCCATGCGCAGTGCTGATGCGCGCAAGGAGTGCCCTGCCAAGCAGGGATGTCCCCTGCATAGGGGAGCCCCACGCACAAGGAGTACACCCATAAGGAGAGCCGCCCAGCACGAAAGAAAGTGCAGCCTGCCCAGGAATGGCGCCGCCCACACGGAGAGCTAACGCAACAAGATAATGCAACAAAAACAAACACAGATTCCTGATGCCGCTGATAAGGATAGAAGCAGTCACAGAACACACAGCGAATGGACACAGAGAGCAGACAACTGGGGGGTGAGGGGAAATAAATAAATAAATAATAAATCTTTAAAAAAAAAAAAAAGGATGTGAAAAACAGGCGCTGACATCATAGAGTATTTGTGTATGCTAAACTCTTTGCACGAGTTAAACTGTTGATTTTCTTGCAATCATGCTGCCGGTATGTAGCAGATTCCTAGGGCAGCCCCCTGGACCCTGCCTCTTGGTGTGCAAGACGTTGATTATTCCCTCTCCCTGAGGAGGTGGGTGAGAAGTTCCTTAAAAGCAGGATGGGGGGCAGAAGAGGTAGTCAGAGGGATGCAATGTGAGTGTTCATCTGGCCATTGCTGGCTTCTAGGACAGCAGAAGGGGCCATGAACCAAGGCACACAGGTAGCCTTTAGAAGTTGGAAAAGACAAACAGATTCTCCCTTAGAACCTCCAACAGGCCGTAGCCTAGTGAGACCTGGCTTTCTGGCCTTTAGAACTGTAAGATCGTAAATTGGTTTCAGGGAAGCGGACTTGGCCCAGTGGTTAGGGCGTCCGTCTACCACATGGGAGGTCCGCGGTTCAAACCCCGGGCCTCCTTGCTCCGTGTGGCGCTGGCCATGCGCAGCGCTGATGCGCGCAAGGAGTGCCCTGCCACGCAGGGGTGTCCCCCGCATAGGGGAGCCCCACGTGCAAGGAGTGTGCCCCGTAAGGAGAGCCGCCCAGCGCGAAAGAAAGTGCAGCCTGCCCAGGAATGGTGCCGCACACACGGAGAGCTGACACAAGATGACGCAACAACAACAAAAAGCCGACAGATTCCCAGTGCCGCTGATAAAGATAGAAGTGGCCACAGAAGAACATGCAGCGAGTGGACACAGAGAGCAGACAACTGGGGGGAGGGGGGAAGGGGAGAGAAATAAATAAAAAATATATATCTTTAAAAATAAATAAATAAATCGGTTTCGTTTTAAATCACTGCATCTGTGGTCATTTGTTACAGCCACAGTAGGAAACTAATTCCTCAAGGCACATGACTCATTCATTTGCTCATCCAGTGGCTACTTATTAAGCACTTACTACGTCCTAGTCACTACACTTTATCCTGTTCTAGCCCCACTTTTGTTTCCCTCTTCTTTATTCCAATGAGGTACAAAAACTGGCCAAGCCTGGCTTGGGTCACAGCAGCAGCTCCTTGGAAGTGTCCTCAGCACCACGGACAGCTCCCAAGTCCCTATCCGAGGGGAAAGACTGCCCTTCAAAGGCCTCCAACCGCCCTCTGCGAGAATGTCTTCTCTCCCCCTTCTCCACCCATTGGTCTCCTACTCACTCCTCAAAGCCTACCTCACATCGTCCCCTTCCCCGCCCAGCCCCGGGAAGCCTTCCCAAGCACCCCCCGGTCACACCACTCTAAAGGGATCTAACCGTCTAGAATCTTTGCCACCGTCTCTATTTCTCTTTTGTGCCAGGTGATTCTGCCCTGTAGAGGCAAACACAACCGAGTCTCTGCCCTCCTGAAATGTATATTCTAGTGAGGGAGCCTGAGAATTAACAAAGAAATAAGTAAGTAGGGTTAAGTGCTATGGGGGAAAAATCAGATTCCTCACAAAGTTAAACGAAGTTGCCATATGACCCAGAAATATCATGCCTACGTACAGGCCCAAGATAATTGAAAATGGGAATTCGACCCAACACCTGGCCATCGCAGCGTTGTTCACAATTGCCAACAGGTGGCAACAACCAGCGTCCATCAGCAGATGGAGGGGTGAACAAAAAATATGGTCCATGCATAAGAAGGGATATCATTCAGCCACAAAAAGGAATGAAGTATGAATACCTGCCACGACACAGGTGAACCTGGAAAACGTGATGTTCAGCGAAAGAAGTCAGGCACAAAAGGCCACGGATTGTCTGATTCCACTTATATGAAATACCCAGAATAGGCAAATCCAAGAAGATTAGAGGCTGCTAGCGGCTGGGAGAGGGGAGAGGCAAGGGGCTGCCCACGGAGAGGCGGTTCCCATTTGGGGAGATGGAAAAGTCTGGAGCTAGATAGATCGATGGTTGCTCTGCATCAGGAATGTCCTAAATGCCACGGCGTTACATATTTTTAAATGGTTAAAGGGTAAATTTTATTTTGCGTATGTTACCACAATAAATAAAAATACATTATATTTAAAACACACAAAGCAGACTGGGCAGTGGGGGGAAAAAAGGTGATTGGGGGGAGGGGCAAGGGGTGAAAAGGGAAGGCCTCTCTGGGTGCGTAACTTCTGGGCTGATGCCTGAATAATGCGAAGATCTGGGGAAGCTCATTCCAGGCTGTGGGAACAGTGCATGCAAAGACCCTGTGGTGGAATCCGCAGTTGCCTGTGCAAAGGCCCTGTGGTGATGTGTCCATAGAGCAGGCAAAACAAACAAACCCACAAACCCCAGCACAGTGGTCGTGAGGGGGCGGGGGCAAGCCACGGGCCTCTTGGGGTTCTTAAAAACGCTAAGCCCCCTTCTCCTCATCCCATCAATCCTGAAGGGGCAGAAGCCCTAACGTCGCTGTTTCATAGAGGAGGAAACGGAGGCCCCGGGAGAGGCGCGATCACTTCCCCCAGCTCCGCGCTAGGGAGTGGGGGGCCGGGCTGCAAGCTCGCTTGACCTCTGGCCGTGCTCCCAACCCTGTCGCCTTCCCCCTACCCCCCTCCCCGCTCCCCCCCCCCCCCACCCGGGGCAGGGACGCCTCCACGCGCAAACCCAGGGGCCCGCTTGGGCACGTGAGAAGTTTCTGTCTCGCGGGCACCAGCCCAGTCCGCACCGGGGACCTCATTTCCACGTCCGCGTAGACCGCTCCGAGGCCGCCCGCCGCCTCGAGAACAGGGGGTGCGGTAAGCCCCTCCTCCCCCGCCCCTGCCCCGCGTTTCCTAAGGAATGGGGCCCTCGCCGGCCTCGATTTGCTGACGCGCGCGCGCCGTGTTTTGTGGCGCCACCGGGAAGCCCTCCCGGCTCGCGCCCGCAGCTCGGCGCGGCGCTCGCGGCTCAGCCAATGGCGAGGACGCGAGGCGACAGGGGGCTGGGCCAGGGGACCCGGCCTGCCCTCCTCCCCGCCCACCCGCACACAAAAGCGCCGTAACTCCCCGGCCCCGGGGAGCCGAGCCGCCGCCGGCCGGACGCTGGCACCGGGGACGCACGTCGGGGGCGGCCCGAGCCCGGGGGAGCCCACCCGCGCCCCCCGCCCCACCCCGCGACGAAGGAGCCCGCTCGGCCCGGCCGCGGCGCCCCGGATGACCGTCCTTGGCCGCGGCGCGCGCCCCTGCGCGCATCCTCCCGGCGCGCGCTGAAGGCCGGGGGGCCGCGCTCCGCGGGCGGGGGGCTGCGCGGCGGCCGCGGGCCACGGCTTTGTTCGCGGGGGTCGCCGAGAGGCCGCGGAGGCGAGCGCACCTTGCGGAGGTTGGTCCGGCTTCTCCCTGCTGCTTTCAAGCCCCCCTTCCCGGCGGGTGGGGGCGGAGAAGCGGGTTTGGGGGTTCCTGGGGGGGGGGGGGCGCCCACGCCTCTATTTGTGGCCGGGGGGGAAGCGTCCCTGCCTCAACACACCCACAGCGGGCTTCCCTGGGGGTGCCGGTGTGCGCCCTTCCCGGGACGCGGCGAGAGAGGAGGTGGGCGCGACCTCGGGGCGGCGGAGGGGCGCGGCGCCCCGCTCTGCGCCTGTCAGCTCGCGGTGGCAGTGGCTTTTCGACATGGAGACGTCGAGGCTGGCGGCTGCGGACAGGCCGGGGGAGCCCCCGCGGCGGCGAGCGAGGGGGGCGGGGGCCAGAATTCCGCGGCCCCCCCGGCTTGTCGGCCTCCGGCGCGAAGCTGGGATCTGGGGACCCACCCACGCCCCGCTTTGAGAGGACGTGTGTGGGCGCCAGCGCCTGGGCCGAGTCGGGGCGCCGCGTCCCGGGGGGGGGGGGGGCTGGGGCCACACCCAGCCGGGGCGGGGGCCGGGTCCGCAGCGGGAAACGCGGAGGCCACCGCCGCGGGGACCTCTCCCTGAGCCCACGGGCAGCGCCGCGGCTGGGTGGCAGCCGCTTTATGCGGACGAGGAAGGGAATTTTTTTATTTTTTTTTGGCCTTCTGCGTCTGGCTCGTACCCTCCCCCAAGAAGGAATGACGACATTCCGCATTCAGGACAGTGACGCGAGTCTGGGGAGAAGCCGCCTTCTCTGGAGCGGGGAGAGCGGCTGCTTTCCACCAGCCCGGCCCTTCCCCGCCATCGGGCGCCCCCGGGGTCGCCCTTCCTGAGTCACGCTGGCGCCCAGGCGCCGCTGCGGGGATGACACGCCCGAAGTGCCAGGCGGGCGCGGCCCCGAGGGGCGTGAGGGGCGAGGGGCTGGGGGGGAGCCTAGGTGCTGGGAAGCGCGGGCACCCCGGGAGCTGTGTGGAGGAAGAAGTGCTGTGTGGATGGCAAAGGCCGCGGAGGTCGCGCAATGCTCGTCCACCAGCCGCAGAGAAACTCCCTTCTGGTTAAAAGAGTCGCCGCCTTGGCTTGATGGACACAAGGGACCCAAATCTGAATGAGTCCGGGGTCTCCGGGGAAACAACCCCGGATGTGTGTGTATACAGAGATGTATTTGAAGGGATTAGCTTCCGCAGTTGCAGAGGTTGGCAGGTCCAGAATCTGGAGGGCAGAGCAGCGGGCTGGCAATTCCGGGAAGCACGAGGTTGAAGCTTTGAGTCGGAAACCTCTGGGGGAGGAGGAGAAGGTGGGGAGCTGGAGTCTTGGGGCGGGATTCCTTCTTTCTCGGGAAAGCTTAGTTCTTTGCTCTCAGGGCCTGCAGCGCCTTGGATGAGGTCTGCCTGGGGATGGAGAGGCACCTCCTTTGCTTGAAGTCAACCGATTGGAGACGCTAATCTCGTCGACGCAGTACCTCCGTGGTAGCATCTAGGCCACTGGACGCCCTAACCGGGCTGTGGGGACACGTAAAATCAGGGGTTCTTTATGGCGGGGGGCGCCCTGGCCACTGTAGGGTGCTGAGTAGCTCCCTGGCTCCCGCGCGCAGGTGCCAGCTGCCACACACACCGCCCCAGGCGTGGTAGCCCAGCGTGTCTCCAGACCCTGCCAGGAGGCCCCTGGAGCGGGGCAGTTGAGAAGCCAGGAGTTCAAAGGCCAGCTGCGAGGTGTTGGCTGGGTCCCAGGATGCTGGGGTGTGGTGGCTGAAAGTTTTCAAGAAGGTCATCTGTCGTCTTCCGGGCAGGTGGCGGTGGGTCGGGGCTGAGCGGGTCCTCTTTTAGATCCAGGTCCCGCGGGGACGTTGCACTTGAAATAGGAATGCTTCGGGCAGGGTTTATCACGTCCCCGGTGGGGTCCACGGGAAGGGTCCGCGTCCAGACACCCGGGGAAGGCGGTTGTCAGAGCTTCCCAAGGGGGCGGGGGTGCTGCGGCCAGAGGCTCGGCCCCCTCCCCTGGGTTCGAACTCCAGACCCTCCTGGAAACACGCGGTGGGTCCCCGCCTCTCCAAATCTCCCGCTCCTCGCCTGGGCAATGAGGGTGAGGAGAGAGGCGGGCGCTGCTTGTAGACCGAGCTCTGAGGCGCTGCCCACGAGTGGGGAAGTTCTCATTACAATTATCGTCCAGGAAGACCCGGCCGTCCGCCCGGGGCTCCTCTGTGGGACTCGCTGCTTCGAGCCGTCGCCTCTGATCCGTTCCCATGGGGACCACGGAGGCCACCCTCAGGATGGAGACTGTGGACGTGAAGGAAGAGTGGCAGGACGAGGACTTCCCCAGGTACGGCTGCCCCGGGGCGGGGGGTGGGGGGAGTCCGCCGGGGAGGGAGTGGGTCTGGGGTCTCCCCGAGGTGGGGGACGGCAAGGAGAACGTCCGTGGCCCGCGTGGCCCTGAGCGGGGACTTGGCGGAGGCGGGCTCCACCGCCAGCGGCCCGCCGGCTCAGCTCCGTTTGGAGAGCTGGAGTTGCACCCTTGAGGTTTCTCCGCCACGCCAAGTAAGAGCCCAAGGAATATGTTTGCGGCGTTCAGATGCGTTCTCCTCCCCGCCTCAAAGCCACCAAAAAGGCTCCCCGTTTTAAAAATTCTAAACATTTTCCGAAAACTACCCTGTGGACGTTTGCAGCCTTCTTCCCTGGGTTTGCGCTTAGGAATCTGTGTGATAACGTCTTTTTGTTACCTGCAGCAGCCAGGGGGACTGGGTCAGATTCCTGTTTAAAACCCCTCCTGCAAAAAACAAAAAGGAGATATTTTTTAAAAACAAAAACCAAACCCAAAAAAAAAACAAAAGGTGGGGAAAAAAACAAACCCTCCTGCAAGTGCTCATCCTGTTGAGTGCCCGGGGTCTAGCTGGCGCCTGCTTCTTTGACCTTGTCTCCCATCACTTTCCACTCTGTTCACGCCCCTCCAACCACACCGGTTTCCTTTCCGGGCCTTTGCTTTGTCCGATTGGCTCTTAACCTTCAGACTTTGCATTGACTCTTCCCTCTGCCCTCCATGCTGTTCCCTGTGATCTTTGCCCAAAGGTTACATTCTCTGGGAGGACCTGCCTTCTTCCTTCCTCATCCTATTTTCCCATTCCCTCATTTGTTTCCTTTCTAGTTCTTTCCACCTGCAGTCAGCTGAATAATCCCAGACCTTGCAAACATCACCTTATATGTCAAGGAGGCTTTGCAGATGGGCTTAAGTGGAGACTCTTGAGATGGGGAGGTTCACCTGGATTATCTGGGTGGGCCCAATGCCTTCAGAAGGTCTTTTTTTTCAGGAGGTAGGAACCAGGATCTCATACATGGGAAGCAGGTGCTCAACCACTGAGCCACATCCACTTGCCAGTGAGAGTTGGGTTTTTCATTTGTTCATTTTTAGGAGGTATCGGGGATTGAACCTGGGACTATGTACATGGGAAGCAGGTGCTCAACCACTGAGCTACACCCGCTCCCTACAGGGTGTTTATGAAGGAAGGAGAGGGAGATTCGACTGCACAAGTAGGAGATTCAGAGGTGGCCAAGAGCCAAGGAACGTGGGTGGCTTCTCGCCCCGTGTCCCCCAGAAGGAAGCAGCCCCGGTAGAACCGATTTTGGACTTCGGGCCCCCCAGAATTGGAAGGGAATACATTTGCATGGTTCAAGGCCGCTAAGTTCCTGGGCCACTTGTGAACCAGCCCTAAGACACTGACACCCCAGCCAACGTGCCAAACCCCGCACTCACTTCACTCTCCACCAGGCGGAATTCCGCGAAGGCACACGTCTTTGTTTTCATCCCTGCTGTATCCCAGCACTAGGACTGTGCCTGGCATACAGTAGGTGCTCGATAAATGTGGAATGAATGGGTGCTAACCACTGGCAGCCGTAAAAAAAAAAAAAGCCACGTTAGAAGAACGCCGTGCTCGTTGGCTGCCGAGCTGCGTGGTCCAGCAGGAATTCTCTCTCCTCTCCGTGTTCTCCTAGGGTGCAGCGCATTTTGTCAGCACAGCCTTCCCCTAATTCGTTGACCAGGTAGAGATGGCTCAGCCCCTCTCTCTTTACATGCAAGGGGTTTGTGCCAGGAGATGACGGGCAGATAGTTAGTTATACAAAAAGGAGCTGGGCGTGATCTGCCTGGAAAAGAGTATTTGAAGAGCATTTCCAGCTCTCAGCCACGCTCCGTCTGTGGCTGCCGAGGACAGAAGTAGAAGAGACTTGGGTTCGAATCCAATATAGAGAAGCGCTTTGCGGCGATTGGTCCTGTCCAAAGCCGAAATGGGCTCTGGTGGAAACGGCGGGCATCCCGTGGGCTCACGGCCAAGCAGGATCGTCTTCCCAGTCTAGCCGCTGTGCATGTACCTTGTTTCCTCTTCTCAAAACAGCTGAGAATCTCTTGCTTGCGCAGTACTGAGGGCGGATTTTCTGCGTGGATTTTCCGCGGGAGTAGGCGAGAATTTGGGTCTAGCTGGTGCCTGCTTCCCATGCGTCTCTTCACTTCTAGAATTTTCTTCTCCCTTCTGCATTCCTTTCTCTAATTTACCTCTTCACCTTAAGATAAGTGAGGTTGAATTCCAAGATATTCCACCAGGGTGCCCGGAATTGGCAGTTCAGGCGAATGAAGGAGCTTTTTTTAGCAAGAACCTCATGGTGTAGTTTAAAAAGCATCGATATTCTGGGCTTGGAGAAACTTTGAATTCCACCTCACGTCTCCACACAGCAAAACCCAAACTGCCCTAGACACGTGTTCTGTACCACACTTACCCGGGAAAACCTCATTTTAAAAAATTTTTAAAGAAGCTTTAGATAAATAAATGTTACATCGAAAATACAGGGGATTCCCAAATGCCCCGCCCCCTCCCCCTCCCCCACTCTCCCCTTTAGCAGCATCTTTCATTCGTGTGACTCGTTTGCTACAACTGAGGAACACATGTTGAAGTCTTGCTGCTAAGCATGGTCTAGAGTTTACATTATAGTTTACCCTTTGCACTGCACAATTTTACAGGTTTTGACAAAATGTATCCTGGACCCCGTTATACAATGGTGGATGGATGTGTCCATCATTGCAGTGTCATGCAGAACAATCCCAGTGTCCCCCAAATGCCCCGTGTTACACCTAGTCTTCCCGCTCCCTCCCCTCAGAACCTCTAGTGGCCGCTGTCTTTGTATCAGTGTGATAAGTTCTTCCATTGCTAGAATAATCCTGAGTCTACTCTGGTCCATAGTTGACTTGCCCCTTTATGTGTGTTCATTCCTCCCTCTTGAGGATTTGAGGGTGCTGATGGCAGCCACTCTGCTTCCGATCGAGAGGGGACTCAGCTCCCGTGGGGGCAGATGGATGGAACTATCTTGCTTGCGGTTGTAAATACTCTGCTGTTTTTTGGGATGGGCATTGTCCATCATCATCCTTTTGTTAGTTGTCTCGGGTGAGTCCGATGAACTGGGGAGTAGGTGTCATTTTGGAGCAGCACAGCATCCCAGAAAAAAAAAAAAAGTGAGCTTGAGGGTCACACGGCTCGGTGTCCCATGCTAATTCCCCAGCAGACTTGCTTCCCTGGAGGAATTCTTTGGGCCTGTTTCCTGGCCTGTAAAATGGTGACAAGAATCCATCGCGCATGAGGTTTCCATGAGGGTTGGATGAGAGAAAAAGGATGTGATGGTCGAGGAGGGGTGTGTGTGTGTGGGGGGGTGATGGGTGCTCAAATGTACCAAATGATCCCCATCACTGTACTAGCTTCATCACGTCTGTCCAGTTCCTTTTTTTATTCTCCTATATTTTAATGCTACCCCCTCTCCCAAGCCTCCTTGAGACAAAAATGGCGCTGGACGCAGCTGCCACCGGGAGCCGGTTTGGAAAGGGGGGTGGCCGGCATGAACAGGACATGGGGGTGTCTCTCAAGGGAACTTCTCCCAGCTGCGGGGGGGGTCCCTCTTCTGGGTCAGCAGCTCCGAGCTTGCAGCATAGTGGTCGTGCTGTGCAGCCGGGGGCCTCGGAGCTGGCCCTCGCCCAGCGCAGCCGCTGCGATCACAAGGCTTCTGTCTTCTGCTTCTTTGGAGGGAACGAGTCCTGCCCCAGGCCGAAGCGTCCAGCTGCACCTCCACAGAAGCAGCCCTGTCTGGCTCCAGACAATTCACAGATCTCTCTCTTCCAGCCGTGGATCCCATCTTCGCACACGCGCAAGGGAGGGAGAGCTCCGAGTCCCCTCCAGGGCCCACCGCCCCCTTCCCTCGCCGGTCCCGCTGCTGTAGTATCTGCTAGTGAGTTGTTTCTCCCCTCCCCTTCTGCAGACCCTGGCCAGAGCCAGAGCCGAGGGTGACCTGAAGGTAACTGGCTTCACCTGCCTCGATTTTCCTTCATTCCATGGATCCGTCCAGGCCACTGGACGTTGAGGGTGGGTGGAAGAGAAGACGGCCACCTCCAGGGAGCCCCCACAGGCTGTCGGAGCGTAGCCTCACAACCAGCTGCTCCCCGGCCGCTGGGTTTAGGGTGCTCTGAGCCTGCCCAGGTGGGATCTGGCAGTCAGGCTTGAGCAGACCTGAGCTGTGGATGAAAAGGAGTCTGGGGGAAGGGCTAGAGCATTCCAAGCGGAGAGGGCGGCACGTGCAAAGGCCTTGGGTCTGGCAGAAGCAGCTTGAGGGGCTGAAGGAAGGGCGCCTCGGGAGGGCGCTCGGCCAGGGTCTCACAGCTAAGGGACAGCTGGCGCCGGGTCAGGCATCGTTCACAAGTCTGACTCTGGGTTTTGCTTGTCGGTTTGTCCCTTTTTATTTTTATATCATTCCAAACTTAGAAAAAAATTGCAAGTATGGCATCGGGTAGAAGCTGTGAGGGAGAAGGTCTACTTCTCTGCTTCACCCAGATCCACCAGAAGCAAACAGTTTGCTCCCTTGGTTTTAGCGTTTGCTCTCTCCCCTCTCCCTCTTTCTGTCTTTTTGGCTCTCTTTCTCTCTCTTCTCCTCTCTCTCCTTCTCTTTCTCTCTCCCTCTGCCTCCCTCTTCTTCTCTCTCCCTCTCTCTTTCTCTCTCCTCTCTCTCATTCTCCCTCCCTCCCTCTCTTTCCCTCTTCTTTCCCTCTACCTCTTCCTCTCCCCTCTCCCTCTTTCTCTCTTCTTCTCCTCTCTCTTCCCACCTCTCTCCCCCTCCTCTCTCTCTCTCCTCAATGGCAGGCATGATGTCCCTTTACCCCCAAATACTTCAGTGTGCACTTCCTAAAAGAAAGGGCATCCTCTTACCTAACCACAGTCCAATCAAAACCAGGAAATTTAACACGGATGCAATACTATTATCTAACCCACGACGCGCATTCACACCCCAGCTCAGTGGCCCCGCAATGCCTTTCACAGCCACTGAGCTCTTCCACGCCCCCTCCCCTCCCACCTGGCCCACGATCCAGTCTGGGGTCCGTTGCATCCCGTTGCCCGATTTGAGCGCCCTTCAACTTGGAGCAGGGCCTTCGCCGCCCTTTGCCTTTCACAGCACTGACATCTTTAAAGCAACAGACCGGTCGTTCCGCGGAGTGTCCCTCGGCACGGGCTTGCCGGTGGCTCCTCGTGCTTCGGTTCAGGCTTGGGGATGTGTGTCCTCAGTCCGTCCCATCGGGAGGCACGGGATGTCGTGTCCCCGTCCTGGTGACGTGACCCCCGATGACTCGGTTCAGGAAGAGACCGCCAGGGGTCCCTCTGTCAAGTCACTGTGTCCCCTTCACAACGAAGGAGTATCTTGTGGGGAGGCACTCTGAGCCCCGCAAACATCCCGCTCTTCACCCGACGTTCACGGGTTTGTTGGAGCTTCCCGCGTCTTGCCCGGCCCGGTTATCAGCAAGGCGCTCGCAGCTTTTGAACCAAGGCGGCAGCCAGATGTTTCCCTGCCAGACCGGGACTTCCAGCCCTGACCTCAGGGAGCGGTCTCCTGGTCAGGAGAGCTGGAATTCCACCTCCTGGCCCTGCCAGCCTCGGACCCAGGAAGCGTGGGTGCTGGGCAGAGCAGGACCCGCCCGGGCCTGGGGTGTTCTCCCAGGAGCACCTGCCTTGAGCAGGAGTTCCCAGTCTTGGCACAGCTGACATCAGCGCCGGGTCCTTCTCAGGGGTGGCGCCGTCCCGGGCACCGGGGGATGTCCAGTGGCACCCTGAGCTTCACCCTCCCCATGTCACACCCCCTCCCTCCAGTCGTGACAGCCTCAGATGTCTCCAGTGTCCCCTGGGGGACAGAGTGGCCCCCGGTCGAGGCCCCTGTGCCCGAGTGACTGAGTTTGGAAAGAAAAACCTGGTGAGCGAGACAAGATTCATTTTTTTTTTAAGCCCAGGAAAGAAGAAAGCTTTCCCCTCTATTGTTAGGAAATGTTTCCTTAGAGCTTACAAAAATTCAGCGGACAATGTGCTTGGGGCCTTTACCAGGTGCTCATTCCAAAACTCAGAAGGTCTGGTTCCCAACTCCAAGGAGTTGGTATTTTTATTAATATTATCACTATTATTACCATCATCATTTAACTATGTTTGGCGTTATATAATCATTTTACTAACATTAAACCATTTGTGTTAGTCAGCCAGTGGGGTGCTGATGCAAAACACCAGAAACTGATTGGTTTTTATAAAGGGTATTTATTTGGGGCAGGAGCTTACAGATACCAGGCCATAAAGCATAAGTTCCTTCCCTCACCAGTCTGTTTCCACGTGTTGGAGCAAGATGGCTGCTGACGGCTGCGAGGGCTCAGGCTTCCTGGGCTCCTCCCTTCCCGGGTCTTGCTTCTCTCTGGGCTCAGGGTTCCTCTCTTCCCGGGGCTGCTTCTCTTTCCTCTGTGCGCTGACTTCCCGGGGCTCCAGCTTAAGGCTTCAGCATCAAACTCCAACATCAAAAACCCTCCATTCTGTCCTTTGCCATGCCTTTTATCTGAGAGTCCCCATCCACCAAGGGGTGGGGACCCAACGCCCTAATGACGTGGCCCAATCAAAGCCCTAATCATAACTCAATCAGGCCCAGGCACAGACCAGATTACAAACATAATCCAATATCTATTTTTGGAATTCATAACCATATCCATCTGCTACACTTAATCATATGAGGGAAAAATGATATAAAATGAATATTTAAAATTGTTTATTATGAAATCATTACATTTTGTGTGGTTAGATATTAAATAACTATTCATTAATAATACTTATTAAATTATTGTTCGTGATTAATTATTTAATCCTTGAGTTGTTTCAGATATTAGTAAAATGCTAACATTTCGAGCATTCATAGCTGGGCTGGATGCTGTTTGTTACACTCATTTAACCATCCCAAAAATCGGGTAGGGGTCGTTATTTGCACACCCATTTCACAGAGGAAGAAACTGAGGTTCAGAGACCTTCAAAGGCAGGGAGCCCCGGGGCTGTGGTTTCTTTCCTCCTGGGTGGCAGTGCAGGACGGAGAGCAGCACATCTTGGTGAGCTAGACGTCCCTCCACCTTGAAGGAGAAAGGAAAGCAGAGGGGGAAGTGTGGTGTGTGTGCAGGAGGGGGGTGTGTGCAGAGCCTGGAGGGGTGTGTGGGGGGTGCGGAATGAGGAGGACGGTGGAAGAGGCAGAAGGAAGCTGCCCAAGGCCAGGAGGGGACAGCTTGAAGGGAAGGTGTGGGTCACAGCTCAGCGGCCTGGAGGGGCTGGGAGGAGGAGCTGGTGAGACACCAGCCGGGTGGGAGGGCCGTGGCGTGCAGGGGAAGGGGGGCCCTCTGTCCGGCCAGGCCTGCCCTGCTCCGGCTCAGGGGCCTCCCCGTTGGCCTCTGTCCGCCCCGAACACAGCGCGCAGGTGTGCGCTCCCCCCCGGCCCCGCGCGGAGCTGCTTTTGTTTTGCACAGAACTGGGGCCCTGGGGCCTTGGGGTTTGGTGGGCGCTGACCAGCCCCGGCGTCCTCTCCCTTCCTCAGCTCTCCCTGCTCCCTCTTCCCCCCCTCCTGTGCTCCCATCACCCCGGGCTCATGGCTCCGGGCGCTGCCGCTGTCCGTGGTGCTGATCCCGCGCACCGCCCGGAGGCGCTGTGTGGGTGCGCGGAGGCTCCGGGAACCACTGGAGGAAAGCGGGCTTTGTGGTCTGGGCCTCTTTTCTTTCTTTTTTTTTTTTTTTTAAGATTTACTTATTTATTTATTTCTCTCCCCTCCCCCACCCCGGTTGTCTGTTCTCTGTGTCTATTTGCTGCGTCTTCTTTGTCCGCTTCTGTTGTTGTCAGCGGCACTGGGAATCTGTTTCTTTTTGTTGCGTCATCTTGCTGTGTCAGCTCTCCGTGTGTGCAGCACCATTCTTGGGCAGGCTACACTTTCTTTCGCGCTGGGTGGCTCTCCTTATGGGGTGCACTCCTTGCGCGTGGGGCTCCCCTACGCGGGGGACACCCCTGCGTGGCAGGGCACTCCTTGAGTGCATCAGCACTGCGCGTGGGCCAGCTCCACACGGGTCAAGGAGGCCTGGGGTTTGAACCACGGACCTCCCATGTGTAGACGGACGCCCTCACCACTGGGCCAAGTCCGCCGCCTGGTCTGGGCCTCTTAAACCATCAAGGTGGCCGAGAGATAAACTCCGTCTCCCTCTCGGCAGTTCCCAGTCTCTGCTCGCCCGGTTTCATGTTCTGGGCGTCTACTTGCCCAGCACGGGCCCTGCTTCGTGGCTCAGAAGGGCCATTTCTTGCCATTATGGTGCACCCAAGTGGCCCTGGTCAGGACAGGTCGAAACAAGCCAGGAAGTCCCCCAGGGGGGGAAACTGAGGCAACATGTGCCCATCTTAACAGTCTTCCAGGCAGGAATGGAGAGTCTCCCCTCTGGAAGACCTGGGCCTGGGTTGAGGGCAGTCAGGAGAGCCAAAGGTCCTGGGGCCACCAGTTAGTCCCTCTTCCGTTGCTTCAAGACCAACGCTAGAATTCTGAGGGTCGAACTGGACCCAGGAGCCCCTGTGGGGCCAGAGCTGCGGGAACAAACAGCTGTTCCAGGTTGGCGGGTGTTTCTAGGTTTTTGACATTTCCCCCTTACAGAGCTACTCCTCATTCAAGTCTTTCTTCAGCCAACCTTAGCTGAGGACTTCTTCTCCGGGCCAGGTCTGTTGCTCACCAAGGTGGGACAGGAAGAGGCACTTCCTTGGAAAGGTTTCACAGACTGTCCAGGATCCAAGCTACCAGCACTAAGCACTAGTGCAGGGGGATCCGAGGCAGGGGAGGGGCTTCCTGGAGGGGAACCAGAGAGCTTTAAAGGCCAAGCCGGGAAGCAGATATGGCTCAACGGATAGAGCGTCCACCTACCATGTGGGAGGTCCAGGGTTCAAACCCAGGGCCTCCTTGACCCATGTGGAGCTGGCCATGCGCAGTGCTGATGCGTGCAAGGAGTGCCCTGCCACTCAGGGGTGTCCCCCGCGTAGGGGAGCCCCACGCGCAAGGAGTGCGCCCCGTAAGGAGAGCCACCCAGCGCAAAAGAAAGCGCAGCCTGCCCAGGAGTGGGGCCACACACACGGAAAGCTAATGCAGCAAGATGACGCAACAAAAAGAAACACAGATTCCCGGCGCCACTGACAAGAATGCAAGCTGACACAGAAGAACCACAGTGAATGGACACAGAGAGCAGACAACAGGGGGGAAGGCAAGAGAAATAAATAAAAAATAAATGTTTAAAATAAAATAAAAAAGGCCAAGCCAAGTTCACCGAGCAGAGGAAGCAGGAAACCGCATCCTAAGCAGAGGGGACAGAGTGTGCAAACAGGTCGGGGGAGAAAGGAGACTGTCGTTAGAGGAAGACGCGCTGGGTGGTGGCTAAGAGGTGCTGTCGGAGGGGTTTGTAGATGCACTCCTGGCTGAGCAGTTTGGATTTTACACCGGGAGCATGTATTCATTTCCTACGACTGCTGAAAGAAAACGCAATGGATAGGGTGGCTTAGAATGATGGAAGTGTGTTTGTCTCCCAGTTCCGGAAGGGAGTCTAAAATCGGGGTGTGGGCAGGGAGCACGCCTCCCTCTGAAGGTTGTAGGGAAGGTTCCTTCCTGGGCCTTTCCAGCTTCCTTGGCTTGTGGCCGTGTCACTCCAGCCTCCGTCTCCATCCTCACGTGAAACTCCTTCCCCGTGTCCCTTTGTCCAAATCTCCCTCTTCTGTCTCTTAGAAGGACACCAGTCACTGGATTTCGAGCCTACCCTAGTCCAGTCTGACCTCATCTTAGCTTGATTGCCTCCGCAGGCCCCAGGGAGTGAGGACTTGAGCATGGCTTTTTGGGGGCCCACAGTCACCCCACTCCAGGAGGACAAAACCACACCATGCGCCTTGCACATTAAGGGAAACCCACCGCTTGCACAGCTGCCCACAAACTCCCAGGGCGAGCTCGGCAGCAGCGGGCAGCCTGCCTCTATTCCGGCGCCATGGGGAGCTCTTCGGTTTCTGCATAATTTGAGGATCCCCTGGGGCTCGGGGAAACACAGGGGCTCCTCTGGCCTCACAAAACCACAGCCCCATGGGCGGGCAGGGAGGGCATTTGCTCCATCTATGTTGGGAAGCTGTGGCTTCTCCTCCAAGGAGCCTGGAGAGCTGGTGATCCTGCTTCTCCCATTCGCATCATCTCAAACTTGTATTGAACGTCCACTGCCTCCCGGGGGCTGTGTCAGGAACCTCAGCTTGTGACCCCAGCCTGCCCCAAATAGCTGCTCCCCCTCGCCATCTCCCTCCCCACCTCCATTGTCCAGCCCCTGCTCCCCGGTCCCCACTGTCCTTTCTGCTTCTGACACCCTGACCTGTTATTTGGTCTGTTCTTAACTCACCAAGTTCACATTGGCCCCAGGACCTTTGAGCGTGCTCTGCCTTCCTCCAGAATGTCCTCCCTCTAATCTTTACGTGACTGCCAGCCTCCAGCTTTCAAGGCTCCTCTCTGGCATCCTCGGCTCCTCGCCACAATGAGCTACCACTTCCCACACACTAGGATGGCTCTCATGAAAGGAACAGACAATCCAGATGTTGGCGAGGATGTGGGGAACTAGGAACCCTGGTGCATTGCTGGCGGGAGTGCAAAGCGGTGCAGCCGCTGCGGAAAGCAGTTGAGGGTTCCTCAAAAAGTTCAATATAGCATTACCATAGGGAGCGTCCGCCTACCATATGGAGGGTCCAGGGTGTGATACCCAGGGCCTCCTCACCCGTGTGGCGAGCTGGTCCACGTGCAGAGCTGCCACCCGCAAGGAGTGCCGTGCCACGCAGGGGTGTCCCCTGCATAGGGGTGCTCCATGTGCAAGAAGTGCACCCCGTAGGGAGAGACACCCCGTGTGAAAAAAGCGCAGCCCACCCAGAAGTGGTGCTGCACACACGGAGAGCTGATGCAGCAAGAAGACACAACAGCAACAAAAAAAGTGACACAGTTTCCTGGTGCTGCATGACAAGAATGCCAGCGGACACAGAAGAACACACAGCGAATGGACACAGAGAGCAGACAACTGGGGGTGGGGTGAGGGCAGGGAAGGGGAGAGAAATAAATAAGTAAAATAAATCTTTAAAAAAGAATTACCTGGCAATTCCACTCACAGGTGTAGACCCAAAAGAAGTGAAAGCAAAGGCTCAGACAGAATGCTTGTATGTGTGTGAGTGTAGCAGCATTATTCGCGATAGCCAAAAGACGGAAACAACCCAAGGGCCTTTCGACAGCTGAACAGAAAAACAAAACGTGGTCCATCCATACAGTGGAATATTATTCAGCTGTAAAAAAGAAGGGATGTTCTGAATCACACTGCAGCACGGACGAGCTTGGGGACACCACGTTGCATGAAAGAAGGCAGACACAGAAGGACGAACGCTGCATGATTCCACTTACATGACTTTCTAGAATCAGCAAATCCATAGACGGGGAGTAGGCTAGAGGTTACCAGGGCCAGAGGGAAAGGGTAAGGGGAGTTTTTGCTTCATGGGAACAGGGCTGGTTTGAGTGGGTGAAAAAGTTTTGGGAGCAGATTGCGGCGCACGCACCCAGCATCTGTCTGACAGCTCTGCCTCTCACAGCCAGGACACCTGCTCTGTATTTGCTAAACGAATGTTCAGAGGTCCTTCACTGTGCCCATTTTGCTGATAAGGAAACTGAGGTCCAGAGAGGGCAAGGGCTCTGCCCAAACTCCGGGCTCTAGGGCGTGGTAGAGCTGGAGACCTTCTCGGGCGTCTGCCCTCTTTCCTCGGTTTCCCGGCCTGTGCCCCGCCGCTGAGATGTTTTCTCCACCTTAACGTCTTGGCCGTGGCCCCATGACGGCCTACCAGGTCAGCCATGGACGCAGGACCCCCGTGACCCGACCGAAGTTAGGGGGCTGATTCGTTCCCCTTCCGGTGAGACTCCAGGAAGCGCTGGCTGCTAAGTGGAGTTTTCCTCTGGCCGGGGCGGTTGAAAATACCTTCCGCGCGTACCGCCAACCGGACACCAGGGGGCGGCAGAGGGCAGCGGCCGGGAGCTCAGGGCCCACTGGCCCGGGCAGGCCTGGGTGGATGGACTCAGCTCCGCCCTGGTCCAGCCTCAGTTTCCCCTCCTGTGAAACGAGGCTTCTATCTGCTTCAGAGGCTTGTGCGGAAGATGAAATAAGATCATGCCGTAAGCGTCCCATCGTGGGCCGTGGACGCACGGTGTGTGTTATGATTCTAGATCATTCTAGAACAGCAGGGATTGCAGATCCCAAAGCTGGTGGGGCGGCAGCCAAGCAGCGTACGTGAGAGAAGGGGCCGGACGGAGATTCTTTTCTTTTTTTTTAAAGGTTTATTTTTATTTCTCTCCCCTTCCCCCCCACCCCTGCTGTCTGCTCTCTGTGTCCATTTGCTGTGTGTTCTTCTGTGTCCACTTCTATTCTTGTCAGCGGCACGGGAATCTGTGTTTCTTTTTGTTGCATCATCTTGCTGCACCAGCTCTCCGTGTGGGCGGCGCCACTCCTGGGCAGACTGCGCTCTTTTTTTCACCCCGAGTGACTCTCCTTGTGGGGTGCACTCCTTGCGCGTGGGGCTCCCCTACGTGAGGACACCCCTGCGTGGCAGGGCACTCCTTGCACACATCAGCACTGCGCATGGGCCAGCTCCACACGGGTCAAGGAGGCCCTGGGTTTGAACCCTGAACCCCCCGTGTGGTAGGCGGACGCTCTAACCGTTGGGCCAAGTCCGCTTCCCTGGAAGGAGATTCTGACACCCGGGGCAGCTGCTTCTTACCTCTTGGGGAAGGCAGATTTCCTGATTGGAGAAAGGATGGAGATTTCGGGGTTCCGACTGGGCACCACATTCCACGTGTCTTTACAGGCTCTGTGGGCAAGACAGAACTAGGCTCGGTGCCCGAGTCGGCAGGCTGCAGCCTCTGTAGCACCTTTGGGTGGCCTTGTAAGTGGGCGCTGGGCCGGCGGGATTCCTGGGTCCTGGACTGGTTCGGGTGGCGCCAGCTCCCTGGTTGTCTGCGGCAGAGATGGGCAGGTAAAGACGGGGCGCGGCAGGAGAAGGGGTGACACAAAATGGGGTGGATCTCTTTAAAATCTGACTTTATTGGAAGCTTGCTTATTTTTTTAGGGTTGAAAATCACATAAACATAAAACTAACCATTTTAACGTGAGCAACTCAGTGGCAAGTAGTCCACGTGCTGTAGTGTGCGACTGCCGCCTCTGTGCGGCTCCAAAACATTTCCATCACCCCACAACGGAAACCCCATGCACGCTCACTCCCCACGCTCCCCCCTCGCCCAGCCCCTGGCAGCCACGAATCTGCTTTCTGTCTGAAGGGATTTGCCTCTTCCGGACAGTTTCTGTAAAAGGAATCCTACAATAGGTGACCTTTTGTGCCTGGCTTCTTTTTCTGAGCATTATGTGTTCAGAGTTCACCCCTGTTGTAGCATGAACCAGAAAGTCATTCCTTTTTTTCTGTAAGATTTATTGTATTTATTTATTTCTCCCCACCCCCTTGTTATTTGCATTTGCTGTGTCTCTTCATTGTGTGCTGGTCTTCTTTTCAGGGAACCCAGGACCTCCCATGTGGGCAGCGGGGGCCTAATCATTTGAGCCACCTCCACTCCCGCTCTGCTGTGTCTCTCATTATGTTTTCCTCCTTGTGTCTCTTGTTGCATCATATTGTTGCGTCAGCTCACTGCACCTGCCTGTCGTGTCAGCTCGCTGTCTTGCTCATCTTCTTTAGGAGGCCCTGAGAACCAAACCCAGGAGCTCCCGTGTGGTAGGCGGGAGCCCAATCGCTCGAGCCACATCCGCTTTCCCATCGTTCTCTTTTAAGACTGAAAAATCCTCCATTGCAGGGATGTGCCACAATTTGTTGATCCCATCATCCTTTGATGGGCATTGGGGTGGCTTCCGTGGTTTGGCTATTGCAAATAACGCCTCTGCGAACACTCGGGTACAAGTCTTTGTGTGGACGAATTGTTTTCACTTCTTGTGGGTCCCCACTCTGCTTCCACCTGTGACTTCTAGGAGAGCAGATGCGTGTCTTTTTATCCCAGGTCCCGCCGTGCCAGGTGCATCAAAGAACATCCGAGGAATGGGTGATGGGAGAAAGGACGGAGGGAAGGGAAGAAGCATAGACTCCAGCCTGGAGAAGTTGCCTGCTCATGTCCTAAGAGGAGCAGAGGGGAGGGAATAAATATTTAGGGGGGGGGGGAGGAAAGAAAAAAGCACCCTGCCCTTCTCCCCTGTGGACCCGGCTCCCCTGTCTGCTGCGCTGATGCTGCTCAGTTGCAAAGCTGAATTAATCGCCGCAGTGCCCTTTCCTGCATCAGCAGCCCCTGGCGCCAGGACCTCAGGGCACCCGTCCCAGGCCATTCTCTCTGCAAAACGTCTGGAATCGAGTATTTCCCTGGGCAGGGAAGGGGCCGGGGTGCATGGGTCAGACTTAGGTGGCATGAGCTGTCGCTCCCAAAAAAATTAAAAAATGGTGTCCAGGGATGGCCAGAGAACCGGGTCTTGTCCAAAATGCATGCTCGGCCAAGCCAGCTCCACAGAGGAGCTCAGGACTGCACCCAAGGGACGGAATGCCGCTGGCTGCATTTTTTAAAAATAAACTTCCTATTTTCAAACATGTTCAGATTTACAGAAAAGTGAAGCTAGGATAGAGTCCCCAAATCCCCTGCATGCGGCACCCCCTATTACAAACATCTTCTATTAGCACGATACATCGATCGCCCTTGACGAGCCAATACCGACACCTTTTTATGCACTAAAGTCCCTATTTGATTTCCCCGAATGTCCTTTTTCTGTCCCAGGACCCCCATCCGGGTCTCCTGAGCGGGGACAGCTCCCGACTGCCCTTGTTTTTGATGACACGACAGTTTTGAGGATTAGCTGTCGTGTGTCGCAGGAAAGTCCTCTCCGGGGATTCGCCGGAGGTTTTTCTCGTGGTTTGACCGGGGCCGGGGGGCTGGGGGATGCTTTCTCGTCGCGTCCTGTCGACGTGGCTCGGCGTGGCTGGTGCTGACCTCGCCACCTGGCCGCGTTGACGTTTGTCAGGCTTCTCCAAGGTGAAGCGACACCCCCACTTTCCGTCGCGCCCTCTGGAAGGAAATGACTTGGAAGGTCCGTTCCACCTCCTCGAGGGCGGGAAACCCACTTGCATCATTAGGAATTCTTCTGGACAGGGCACTGGCCTCCCCGCCCGCTTTATTTATTTATCCAGTCATTGTTTTATATCAGGACGGACACACGGACATTTATCTTAGACTTTGGCTTCCAACCCAATACGGCATTATTTCTTTGCTTGCTTGATTTGCCCCAACTCTGGCCCCTTCCACTGGCTCCGTGTCCCTGTGACACACCGCTCGCCGCGCCCTGTATTCCAAAGTGCGGGGACGTGGGTGAGCCGGGACGTGGCCTCGTTCCCGCCGGGCCCGGAACAACGAGAAGCTTCATAGAAATCAGGTGTTTGGAAGGGAGTCCTCCAGCCCTGACGTTGGATGAGTTTCTGTACAATTAAATGTATGTTTTTACTGTTATTATGTGTTCAGTATTTATCATTATCTTATTATTTTATTTGCTATTTATAAATATTATATTTATGGTATTTCATTCCTTTATTTTACTATTTATGTTTATTTTACTTATTGTTTGTTTCTTTTATTATGCTTTTATTTTATTAATATTTATATTCATATTTTATTTATCACTTATTTATATTGCATTCGTTTATTTTGTCATTTATTCATAATAACATTCTTATTATTTCATTTACTTATCTCTTGTTATTTATTATTTTATTTGTTATTTATAAATCAGCTTTACATTATTAATTACCTATTTTATTTTTATAATAACATTATTTCTTGTTTTATTTACTTAATTAGTGTGTGTTCTGTATTACATATTTATCCTTATATTTATGCTTATTTTCTTTATATTTAGTATTTATAACTATTTTATTTTGCAGTCTTTATTGTACTTCATTTATCTATTTTATTATTGCTCATTTCTAGTTTTATTTATTTTTTTTGTCATCATGATTAAATGTGTTTTGGTCACAAGATCCCTAGACCTAAACTTACGTTGTTGCTGTTGTTTTTTTCCTCTGGCCGCACCTGGCCACACCTGGCCACACCTGACTGCACCTGGCTGCACCTGACCACACCTGGTTGCACCTGACCGCACCTGGCTGCACCTGCCCATGCCTGACCACACCTGGCCACACCTGTCGGCTTGCTCCATGCCCCGTGGCGGGATCCTGATGCCTGCTGGCTGATGTCCCCATTCTGGGTGGGTCCACAGGCCTCTGCCAGAAGAGACAGGAATGGAGTCGCTGGGCAGCCCCACTGAGGACACATCCTGTAAGTCTCTGTGCTCGCAAGGCAGGCGTGGCCCAGGGACCCGGGTGCAGTGCTGGGCTCGGGCTCTGCTGGAGAGAGAGAAGGTGGTGCTGTGGTCCGTGCAGCGGACTCCAGGGCTGTGTGACTTCCAGCTGATTGCTCAGCCTCTCTGTGCCTACAGTTTCTCGCCTACCCAGTGCAGGTAGTGAGTGCACCAAAAGCGCCCGGGTAAGGTTTAAAGGGTGCTGCTGCAAGGATCCCAGCGGGTGCCAGGTTGGAAGTCAGTGCTCACTGCAGGTACCTGGGAAAGGACTGCTGCCTCAGTGCTCACAGGCTCTGAAGAGCCAAAGCACTAGACACCAGGGAAGGGGTCCTGGGAGGCTGGAGGGGCTGCGCCTGGCGCCCCCTACATCTACCCCCACCCTCCCTCTCCCCATGCCCGTGAGAGAAGAGATCAGAGAGGGGCAGCTGCCAGCCAAAGTCACACAGCAGTGAGAGGCAGGTCCACTCTACCCCAAACCCTGTGCTTCACCCTGAGAGCCAGGACAGGTGACCAGTTTTCCATGGCCTTTCACAACAGTCGGTCACCCCAGAGCTGGCCACTGGCTCCGCCCTGGCACCCCACGTTCCTATAAGAGACCCTGGACAAGTCCCTCCACCTTTTGGAACTTGTTTCCAACTTCTGTAAAATGGGGAGAGGGGGGAGTATAATAATAGTCTCCCACTTCCCAAACGGGATAGGTACAAGAAGAGTCTCCCCAACTATGCCCACGCCCTAATTCCCAGTATCTGTGGGTGTTTCCTTATATGGCAGAAAGGACTTGAAATGGGAGAAGGGGGTGTGACAGTTTAATATTATTTGTGAATCGTAAAAAGAAAAAGTTTACGTTTGTAAACTGGTCTGTTCCTCTGGGCGTGATCTCCTTCGAATACATTAGAGTCCACTGGCGTGTCTTGATTATATTATCTGTTAAGATTAGGGCTTTGATTCCACCACGTCAGGAGGGCGTGGCTTAGGGCTGAGTCCCCGCCCCTTGGTGGGCTGATATAAACAGACACTCACTCAAGAAGACACGTGATCGCCATAGAGGCCGGAGGAGAGAAGGCTCAAACAGCTAAAGCCTTGGGAAGAGAGAAGAGCCATTTGCCTGATAGTTAGCAGCTGAGCAGCTGAGAAGGCCTGGAAAGAAACGAGCCGTGCGTCAGATTCTTATAGGCAGCCCTGAGAGACGAGCCCTGGGCCAGCCCACAGCTGAGAGCGGGAGGAGCTGGGCCCACGGAGCCCCGAGAGGAAGAAGGAAGGAGGGACCCGGCAGAGCTCGCGCGCCGTCTCGCTTCAACGCGTGGCAGCTGGCTTGGGTGAGAAAGCAGCCTCGAGGTGGGCTCTTTAGGGCCTGGTGACTGTCACCTTTTACCCCAAATAAATACCCCAGTAAAAGCCAACAGAGTTCTGGTGCTTCGCATCAGCTCCCTGTATGCTGATGAATACAGGGGATTACCCGCAATTACTCAAGGGACACTGAATTCCTTACTGCCACGTCCCTCCGTGCTCTGTGCCTCAGTTTCCACCTTTTGTAAATTGGAGGACAACCTCCGTCTCTTCCTTCCTCCTCTCCGGAAACCCTGGAGCAGAAGCTGAAACCCAGGGGTGCCTCAGCCCATTGGGTGTTTTCATTCTCCTCCAGAACGGGGATTCCAAGGAGCAAACCAGCCGGGCCGCGCCAGGTAGCGCTACGCTCCCAGCCCTCACAAGAAAGCGGCATTTGGGAAGCAGATTTGGCTCAACAGATAGAGCGTCCGCCTACCACATGGGAGGTCCAGGGTTCAAGCCCCGGGCCTCCCTGACCTGTGTGGAGCTGGCCTACGCGCAGTGCTGATGCGTGCAGGGAGTGCTATGTCATGTAAGGGTGTCCCCCATGTAGGGGAGCCCCACGCGCAAGGAGTGCACCCCGCAAGGAGAGCCACCCTGCGTGAAAGAAAGCGCAGCCTGCCCAGGGAATGGCACTGCACACATGGAGCTGACACAGCAAGATGACGCAACAAAAAAAGACTCAGATTCCCGGTGCTGCTGACAAGAATGCAAGCAGACACAGAAGAACACACGGTGAATGGACACAGAGAGCAGACAACGGGGCGGGAGGAGGCGGGGAATGAATAAAAAATAAGTCTTTAAAAAAAAGAAAGCAGCATCTGTCAAGTCACCGTGGCACTGGCACGTCCTCTCCCGTGTTCTGGGCACCGGGAACTGAAAGGACGCACAGTCGATCCCTGCTTTCGCAGTTGTTACGTTCTGTAAAGGCACAGCGGATACCAAGCCACGGCAGGGAAATAACGGGGTTAGGCTCTGCGAGTTCTGGGCACATCTTCACGAACCCGTCGATGCGTTCCCTTGTTTTACGTGCACTTCTGCTTCAAGACACCTTAGTGAATATATATTGAGATTCATTGGCACGGACAGCTGATGACCCTCAATCTCCTGCCCGAGGGAGCGGAGGTGGCTCGAGCAGTTGAGCGCCCGCCTCCCACATGGGAGGTCCTGGGTTTGCTTCCTGGTGCCCCTAAAACAAACAAACAATTGTGGCTGAGTGGTTGAGTGCCAGCTTCCCACATACGAGGTTCCTGGTTCAATCCCCTGCCCTGGGAGCTCAAAAAAAAACAAGAAAACAAAAAACACGCACACAAAAAGTAACTCGTGCCTGAATAGAGCTTCTCTAGCTCCCCTGTTTTCTCCGTCAGGCACATCGCAGTTTTCTTGCGTTTGGGAACGCTAGACAGCTTGGCGGTGCTATGCTGGGGGCAGGCGTCCGCAAAAAGCACAAAAATGCAAAAAAGAAAAACCACGTGGCACTCAATAGACCATGTTTATAATATGAGAAGGCCTTGTACAGCCTGGGCTGGCAACACGTGTGTTGGGGACACGCATATTTTAGCCACTCTCTGTGTGTCCGCCAATGACCTCAAAAGGGCCACGAGTACCGATTTGGGGACGAAGGTCAATGTCAGAGCAGGCGACCTCGCTGTGCGGAACTTGCGAGTAACAAGGATCGACGGTACCTAGTTCATCTGTTGGTGGGTCTTTGGGGACAGGGCTCTGTCACCCCAAATCCAGTGCCTAGGACAGGCCGGGGTTCCCTCGAGGAAGGAAAAGGGCAGCCCCGGGGGGCAGTCAGGGAAAGGCACATCTGTACGTCCCCAGGAGGCGGCCAGCAGCCGCCCCTCTGGACGGTGCCAGGTGTTCTGGCTGGCTTCCTGCTGAGAGTGGCACACGGACACCTGCTGCCTTCCTGCCATGCCGGTCAGCTGTGCCCTGTCAGCGCCAAGCTGACCGTACCACATCGCCCCCACCGCACGAGAAGGCAGGGTGCGGGGTGCTGGTACCCGAGACGCCGGGGTCACGCCCCAGCACTGCCCCCCCACCGTTAGGGGTTGTGTCCCCCCAAAAGCCCTAACTCTCTGTGGGTGAGAGGAAAGGGGGTCCATGAAGATGAGGCCATATAGAATTAGGGTGGCCATGTTAGTCAGCCAAAGGGGTGCTGATGCAAAACACCAGCAATCTGCTGACTTTTATAAAAGGTACTTATTTGGGGTAAAATCTTACAGTCGTGAGGCCCTAAAGAGTTCAGCTCAAGGCTACTTCCTCCCCCGAAGTCTGTCGCAAAGTGTTGGAGCAAGACGGCGGGCGACGTCTGCGCGGGCCCAGCCTTCTCCTTCCTCCTAAGCCTCCGTGGTCCCGGCTTCTTCCTACCTCAGCCACAGGCTGGGCTAAGGCTCGTCTCTCTCCCGGGGCTCGTTTCTCTCTGGGCTCAGCTGCTCTGGGCTCTCCACAAGGCCAGCTGGAGACTGTCACAGAATGGGCTGGCTCTCTCCCCAGGCGCCAGCATCAAAACACATTCTCTGTTCTCCTTCTCCGTGTGTTTCCTTCCACGTGAGTCTATTTTATCCCCACTGAGGGAATGGGGACTTGTAGCAGTTTGATATAGTTATGAATTCCAAAAATAGATACTGGATTATGTTCGTGATCTGGTCTGTACCTGGGCATGATTAAATTATGATGAGGGCTTTGATTGGGCCACGTCATTAGGGCGTTGAGTCCCTGCCTCTTGGTGGGTGGGACTCACAGATAAAAGGCAAAGGACGGAGTTGGGGTTTTTGATGTTGGAGTTTGATGCTGAAGCCTTAAGCTGGAGCCCTGCAAAGTAAGAACACAGAGGAAAGAGAAGCCAGCCCCAGGGAGAGAGGAAGCCTGAGCCCAGGAAGAAGCAAGCCCTGGAAAGAGAGGAACCCAGGAAGCCTGAGCCCTGAGAGAAGCAAGACCCTGGAAGGGAGAAGCCCAGGAAGCCTGAGCCCTGGCAGACGCCAGCAGCCGTCTTGCTCCAACACGTGGAAATAGACCTTGGTGAGGGAAGTAACTGATGCTTTATGGCCTGGTGTCTGTAAGCTCTTACCCCAGATAAATACCCTTTATAAAAACCCACCCATTTCTGGTGTTTTGCATCAGCGCCCCTTTGGCTGACTAACCCAGGACACGACCCTGCCCCAATCTTGATTTAGTAAAGTACAAGTGAACCCTGTGACTCTAATACAATCTAATACGCCCAGAAGCACAGACCAGTTCCCATACACAATCCAATATCTATGTTTGGAATTCGTCAGCAATACCAAACTGCCGCAGTGAGCGTAATCCAACACGACTGTCTTTGTAAGAAAGGGGGGAGTTGCGCACAGACGGGAGAACGCCGCGTGGCAGCGGAGTGGGGACGGAAGGCCGCAGCCGGCCGGGAAGCCGCAGGGGCCGGGGCCAGGCGCGAGGCCCGCCGACATCGACGGCGAGCTCCCGGCCTCCCGAGCTGGGAGAAAATCCGTGTCCGGGGTTGTAAGCCACCCCGGTTGTGGGACTCGGGTCCAGGGGCTGGAGTGAGGCCCTCGCCTCACTCTCCTCATCTGTGAAATGGGCAGCAATTCCTGCCTCACAAGTTCATGGTGAGATTTGGAAATCAGATCAGCTCCTAACAGGTAATAGGTGATAAATTAACATGGCCATTTAAAAAAATCATTTTATATGTGTGTTTATAGCATGGTGTCTCGTGAAGCGGCGAGCCCGAGCCTGCTTGCTTAGAGACTGAGCAACTCAGGGAAAAATACTTGAGGAGCTGGTCCAGTGAGATAAATGAATGTCTGAATTCGGTAGCAGAGGATCGAGACAGACACGCCTCTCCCAGCTGTTCATTTATTTTGCCGTCACTGGTCATGTCATGAAACGGGGAGTAGAGGTGGGTCCCCGGTATCTCCAGAGGGCCAGCCTCTCCTCCTGGAGCTGGGGTCAGATGTCGGTTTTTCTCGAAGTAAACCACAAAGAGCCAGTTCCGCTTCATGTGTTCTTATATCGGCCCCCGCCCCTCGGGGGACAGCCCAGGAGGGGAAACCGCCTCAAGGGGGACCCCAGAACCCACGCTGGGGGACTTCGGGGAAGATTCCATGAGGAGTGTCGGCCCTGACCCATTCTGGAATTCTCTCCAAAGACCACGATCCCCTGTGCCTCAGTTTCCCCATCTGTTCAAAGGCTGCCGATCGTCATTCCTAAGGGATGTTGAGAGGACGAAGGCAGGGAGAGCTTAGCAGAGGGTCTGACCCATGTTGTGCGGTCAATAAATGTTCGTTGTCCAAAAGTCCTCAGAAAGTTAAATACAGAATTGCCGTGTGGCCCGGCAGCCCCACGTCCAGGTATAGACTCAAAAGAACGGAAAGCAGGGACCGAGGCAGTTATCTGCACACCCATATTCATCACGTTTTCACAATCGCCAGAAGGGGAAGCCGCCCGAGCGCTTCTCCACCCACCGGCTAACGGGGAAACCACAGGTGACCTGTCCTTGCAGTGGACTATTACACAGCTGCGAAAAGGAATGACGCACTGAATCATGCCACGACTGAAGGAACCTTGGACGTGCAACGCTCAGTGAAGGAAGCCGGGCACAAAAGTCCACTTATTGTCTGACTCCATAGATATGAGATGTCAGAATGGGCAAAATCCCTGGAGACAGGAAGAAGACTCGCGGTTGCAGGGCGCTGGCGGAGGGGGGACGGGCACAGAGTTTCTGTTTTGCTTAATGGAGGCAAAGTTTCTGTTGGGAGGGATGGAAAAGTTTGGGTGATGGACGATGAGGGTGGAAAGGAATGCCACTGAATTGTGCCCTTAAAAATAGTTCAAATGGCTAATTATTTCATATATATATATCTACAGTAATTTTTTAAAAAAGTTGGACATCACAGACAGGTAAAAAGGAGGATGTGAACATTCTCTTTGCTCACTCCACAGTGTTCTCTGGGACCCTGAGGCAATTGTGGGTACTTGTCGGCTGGGACGTGCCCCACTGTCTGGGGCTTCTGCCTGCTTTCTAGCCACTGTAATATCGCTATCACTTTGACCCTCTTACCCACTGCAAGTCCCGTTTTGCAGATGGTAAAACTAAGTCAGGCTCGGACAGGCGAGATAGTGCACCAGTACCTAGCAGTGTCAGGTTTTGAACTTGGGACTGTGCAACGACCCAGCGCCCACCCTTGACCACCCGGCTCCCTAGCGGAGAGCGGTTGTAGCGCTAACTGCTGCGCCGGAATGACATCCTCTGAATTCCACAGCTCCCCACGGTGGGATCCAGTGTGGCCCCCTCCCCTACCCCCGGCCCCGTGCTCCAAAGCAGTCCTCCCCGACCTGGGGTGGGGGAAAGGGGCAGAAAAGCAACCGCTCGTGTGCTGTGCTCTTCGCCGACAGCCCCGCCCAACACGTTAAACTTCAGCGGCGCTCATCGCCAGAGAAAGACGTTGGTGGCCCCAGAGATTAACATCTCCCTGGACCAGAGCGAGGGCTCGTTGCTGTCGGATGATTTCCTGGACACCCCTGACGACCTGGACATCAACGTGGACGATATCGAGACCCCCGATGAGACCGACTCGCTGGAGTTCCTGGGCAATGGCAACGACCTGGAGTGGGAAGGTAGGTGTCAAACCAGGCACCCTTGCTCGCCCGCAGCCTCCCCAGCCCTTGGATGCGTGGTCCGGTCCCTTTGCTTCCTGGCCAGCTGGACAGGACAGCCCCTTAAATCTGAGTCTTGCCGGAGCCCCCTGTCCATTCCTGCCAGCTCAGAGAGGGGTAGGGAGAGGTGGGCGGGCGGGCAGGGAACAGCCCCAAGAAGGTGTCTGCTCATTGTGGCATCTGCTCGTTGCACCATCTTGCTGGTTGTGGCGTCTGCTCGTCTTCTTTTTTTTTTTGCTCATCTTCTTTAAGAGGCTCCAGGAACCGAATCCGGGACCTCCCATGTAGGAGATGGACACCCAATTGCTTGAGCCACATCTGCTCCCTGGGATGTGAATTTTTACCAGGTTCTCTGAGGTGACCTAGGACAAAATGAAGTGCATTCAGCTGAGTCAACAGATATTTGCAGGGTGTGCATTTTTGGGGTATCAGAGGTAAAGTGGGGCATGGGCAGCCAGAAAGACAGACACTGGCTAGCGAGACACAAATATGCACGAGCTGACCACAGCTAAGGATGAGTGAGGCATATGTGGAAAGCAAGGGGAGGCGATGGGATGAACCAGGGGTTCTCACAGGGCGATGTCGGGGGACACATGTAGCTGTCACGACGGGGAAGGCGGAGCTCCTGGCATGGAGTGGGGGGAGCCCAGGGAGGATGCTCAATACCCCATCGTGCCCCGGACACCCGCATCCCAGAGAACGACTCTGCCCCAATGTCAGTGTCAAAGTTGAGAGCCTGTGCTATCGTAAAGTAAACTTCCCCAATATTAATCAAGCCTCTTTTTATTTTTCATTTCATTTTAATAATATTAGAGAGGTTGAAAACAGTCATGCACGTGTGTGGAATTCCCAGACAACACCCCTCCACCAACACATTACACTGCTGTGAACATTTGTTGCAGTTTATCACCAGGCTCTTACCACCAACCATGGTCCATAGCGTACATTTGGCATATTTTTCCCATATTCCCCCTATTAGGAACACAGTACATCTTTGGCACTGATGCAGGAATATTAATCTTGCTGTTGACTATAGTCCATGAGTTACACTGAATGTGTATTTCCTGTGCATCACTGTATTCTTTCCACCCTGCAATAGTGATGTACATCTGCTCTAGCTCACAGAAGGACACTCACACACCTGTACCATAAACCACGATCCTCACCCACCTCTGGGTTCGCTGTGTTACTCAGTCCCTAGATTATTCTCTGAGCTTTCTTTCCGCTGACATTTATGTCCCTAGACCACCCCTTTCAGCCACGGCCCCATTTACTCAAGCCTCTTCTACTACACCTAGTTCACTGATTCTCTCTCCCCTCCCCCCAGAGGACACTGGGTGATGGCACGACTTGGGACAGGGTGGCGGGTGCTCCTGGCATCAAGTGGGGGGAGCCCGGAGAGGCCGCTTCACCCCCTGCAGTGCCCAGGGTGGCGCCACCCCGGAGAATGGCCCATGCCCGATGGCAGCCGTGCCACAGTGGGGATCCCTGAGCTAGGTGGCTGGGTGGGAGGGGGCTGGGGGGAAGCCGCGTGTCTTTGACAGAGGCGATGGTGGTGGGTGCAGGGATGCAGAGAAGGATTCGGGGCCTCATTTGGAAGCAGCGTGTGCCACCGGGTGAGACACCGAGGATGCAGGGAAGGAGGAGGCGAAAACAATACTTAAATTTTTGGCCTGAGCAGCTGGGTGGAGAGTCGTGCCATTTCCAGAGGTGGGCAGACTGCAGGATGAACAGGTCGGGGGGCATAGCTGTTTTAAGGGTGGTTAAGAACGTTGAGTAGGCCCTCCTTTGATGGACGGGGCTGCCACGGCCCAGAGAGGGAAACAGCATGTGCTAAGTCACACAGCAGTTGTTGGCAGACCAGTTCTCCTCACTTCTACCCCCACAGTGTTTTCCCATATTCCGTGCTCTGAAAAACAAATGATGTGAGCGTGACTATTAGCCTCCGAGACACCCCGCCCCCGGTCCTGCCAGCCCCACCCCAGCCCTGCTGGTCAGTAAAGCGTGGGACAAGGGATTTTGCCCATGGCCCGTGAGGAAAATGGGATGCTGACACGGATCACACAGAGACCTTCCATGAACGTGGCCTCAAGCTGTGCGTGTTTGTCAAAGGAAACAGACATAGAAACTGACCATAGAGAGAGCCATGGCCAGGGCGGGGCTGGCAGAGGGCAGCCTTGGGGTGCAGTCAAGGAAGGCTTCCTGCTGGAGGTGGCACTTTGTACCAGGTCTTTTTTTTTTTTTTAGGAGGTACCAGGGATTGAACCTAGGACCTCAACATGGGAAGCAGGTGCTCAGCCACTTGCACCCTTGCATCATGTCTTTTTCTTAAGATTTATTTTATTTATCCCCACCTACTCATTGTTTGCATTTGCTGTGTCTGCTTGTTGTGTGCTCCTCTTCTTTCTAGGAGGCACCCGGAACCGACCCGGGACTGTCAATGTGGGAGGGAGGCACCTAATCGGTTGAGCCACCTCCACTCCCTGCTTTGTCGTGTCTCTCATTATGTTTTCCTCTTGTCTCTTGTTGCGTCATCTTGTTGCATCAGCTCGCCGCACCTGCCCATCGCGTCAGCTCGCTCTCTTGCTCGTCTTCTTTTAGGCGGCACCGGGAACCGAACCTGGGGCCTCCCGCGTGGTAGGCAGGAGCTCAATTTCTCAAGCCACATCCACCTCCCTTGCACCACATCTTAACAAGTGTACCTCTAGAAAGCAGGTACACGTGGCCTTCCAGTGGGTCTCGTGGCCGCCTCTGGGCTGGCAAGGGGACGGCGCTGGGAGAAGACCCACTCCTCACTCTGTGCCTTTTTGTAGCTTCGGAATTGTGTACCCCGTGCAAGTATTCTGCATCCCCAGGGCCCGTAAAGAAATCCGTATTTTGAAGACGCAGGCCTTCCAAGATGAAGGTCTGACATACGTACGGGCTCCGAGTCGAGGCGCGGCGTCTTCGGGGAGGGAAGTTTGCCTGAGCCGGGGGTGGGGGCCAGAGCAGAAGGGAGTCCAACTCTAGCCCGTCCGTGGAAGGCGGGAGCCCCTGGAGGATTTTAGGCGAGAGGGTAGCACGACCCGCCTTGGGTTTTGGGAAGAACTCTCCGGCAGCTGGGCCTGGCTCCAAGCGAGAGAGAACCCAGACCAGGCGTGTGGAAACAGAGACGAAGAACCAGGCAAATTCGGGGGCCACCGGAGAGCGGAAAGTGGGGTCGGGGAGGCCCAGCATCTCACCAGAGCCGTGGCTGGACTTGATCCTTGATCCCATCTTTCTGGGCACCAGGCCCCAAGGAGGGTAAAAAAAAAAAAAAAAAAAAAAAAACGAGCGAGGCTTGTCTCATGCCAGGAGGGGGCCCTGAAAAACCCTGGGATGCGGGAACGGAAACCAAGAGTGCCAGCGAAGGGGACAGCCCGGAGGGCTTCCTGGAGGAGGTGATGTTTGTGCCGGCCCTCGGAAAGGGGGAGAAGGAGAGAAAGATGGGCGCGCAGAGCGAGACAGGCTTGGGAGAGAGGGGCAGGACTCGCGGCCGCCTGCAGCCCCGAGAGGAAGCCCCGGTGGGGAAGGGGCGCGGGGCCCAGGGGGACTCAGACGTCCCCTCCGCCTGCCCCCCGGCCTGCTTCCAGACGACACCCCCGTGGCCACAGCCAAGAACATGCCCGGGGACAGCGCGGACCTGTTTGGGGACGGCACGGCTGATGACGGCAGCGCCACCAACGGGCGCCTGTGGCGGACGGTCATCATCGGGGAGCAGGAGCACCGCATCGACCTGCACATGATCCGGCCCTTCATGAAGGTGGTGACCCACGGAGGTGAGGCCGGCTCCCCCAGGCCACTGGGCTCCTCGGAACCTCGGTCTCTTCTTCTGGCCCACGGGGACGTTGAGAGGCTGGAATGGGGATGGAACGTGGACGTGTCGGGCACACGCCGGGGTCTGGGATGGTGTAGACACGGGTTGGGGGGTGGCTGGACCCTCCTGAGCTTGGGGGACGTGGGAAGGGGCCGGTGTGTGAGGAGCTGGGCGGACGTGCGCCCAGCGGGGACTGGGGGAGACACGCCACTCACTGCCCACCCGCCTCTGCCCAGGGTATTACGGCGAAGGGCTCAACGCCATCATCGTCTTCGCCGCCTGCTTCCTCCCCGACAGCAGCCTCCCCGACTACCACTACATCATGGAGAACCTCTTCCTGTGAGTCGCCAGCTCTCTCCGCGCCGCCGGGAACGGTTCTGAGAAGTCCTGGGCCGGTGGGGCGGAGCAGGCCGCGGGAGCCACGCCGGGGGCTCTGAGCGCCTCTGCATGCCCCTTCCTCCCTGCGTGGCTCTTCTGGCCTCCGTGTCCTCACCTGCTGCTACCAGCAGCAGCATCGTCATCATCTACCATCACTGCTGTCATTTATTGAGCAGATCCTGTGCCCAGCCACGAGGCTAAGTGCTTCATCACCCGCCCTGACCATCCCCTGGGGGGGAGGTCCCGTTGCCTCCATGTCCCAGGTGAGCCCCCGAGGCACAGAGAGGTCAAGTCACCTGCCCAAGGACACACAGGTGCAGTTTTATTGTGGCAGACACAGGTAGCCCATGTGAAAGCACTTGACAGATAGAGTAAGAGCTCAGGTAATAGTATTCCTCTTATATGGCAGGGCTTAGGTACCAGGTAGACCTGACAGCCAGAGGGGGCAGGGCAAGAAAGAGGGTCTGCGGAAGGCTGAGGGTCTGAGCAACCTCATCTACTCATCCACCCATCCACCCACCCATCCACCCACTCACGTACCCATCCATCCACCCACCCATCCACCCATCCACCCACTTACCCACCCATTTACCCACCCATCCACCCATTGATCCATCCATCCATCCATCCATCCATCCATCCATCCATCCATCCATCTATCCATCCACCCTCTCATCTACCTGTACACCCACCCATCCATCCACCTATCTATCCATCCATCCTTACACTCATCTGTTCATCCATCCATACATCCACCCACCCATATATCCATCCACCCATTCACCCACCCATCCATCTATCCATATATCCATCCACCCATTCACCCACCCATCCATCTATCCATCCACTCATTCATCCACCCATCCATCTATCCATATATCCATCCATCTATCCATCCATCCATCCTTCCACTCATCCATACATCCGTACATAACATTCACTCACCCATCCATCTAGTCTTCCACCCATCCACCCACCCATTTATCCATCCATATATCCACCCACCCATCCACTCACACATCCATCCACCATCCATCCACCCATCCATCCATCTATCCACCCATCATCCATCCATCCACCCATCCATCCACTCACTTATCCATCCCCCCATCCACTCGGCCATCCTTCCACTCATCCATACATCCATATATACATTCACTCACCCATCCATTCATTCACCCATCCACCCATCCATTTATCCTTCTATCCATCCATCCACCCATCCACTCACACATCCATCCATCCACCTTTCCACCCATCCATCCATCTCAGTGATTCTCATTCTAAAGTGATTTTGACCCCAAGGGACATTTGGTGATGTCTGGAGGTAGGGGGAGATGCTTCTGGCATCTTCTGGGTAGAGGCCGGGGGTTCTACTCGACAGCCTCCAATGCGCAGGACACTCCCACCATAGAGAATGAGACAGCTGCAGCGTCAGTAGAGCCAAGGATGAGAAAGCTCGATCTATCTCCACGCCCAGCATGCCTCCAGCCCTCCCCTCACCCATCATTCACTCAGCATTTCTTGAGGCCCTGCTGGGGGGGGTGGGTACTAGTGAATCTAATCCTGTCTCTTCCCCCCAAAGATCTCACAACCAGTGGGGGAGACGGAGCACATAACCAGCCCTGCTTCCCGCCTCTCCCTAGCCCTCCCACCCCCACAGCTGGCAAGTTCTGTTGATTCCTGTCCCAGGATTATCAGGCCGTGGGAGGCGTGACTCTGAGAGCCTTGGATGAGAGGGGTACCCCTGGAAGAGCAGAGCAGAAAGTAGCCTGACACGCACAGAGCCCATTCTCCTCAATTTACAGACAGAGACATAGAGGGTCAGAGAGAGAGGATTTTCCTGAAATCACTCAGGGAGAGAAGGGGCAGGGGTGGACCCCAGGCTTCTGAGGGTCCGGGGCAGTGTGCTGTCCGCTGCACCTGCCGCTCTCTGGGGGCTCCTGTTCCCTGGCTGTCAGGAATGGTGGGGGCGGGGATTGAATGAGAGAGATTGCACGTAAAGGGCATAGTAAGTGCTCAGTAAAATGGTCACGGCAGCTATGATTACACCCAGTGACAGGAGTCTGGAGGGGGCTGGGGTCGTCCACGCCCACTCCCACCAGAGTTTACCGGGATAGCCGACAACACCTGAGCAGGTGTGGCTGACACACCTGGGGCAGGTGTGGGAGCAGAGAGGGCAGGTGTGTACCCGGTGTGCGGTCCCAGGAGCTGGAGCCTCTTCTGACCCTGCCTCTGCCACCCACGCTGGGCCCCCCCGTCTCCTGCCCCCCGCGGCCAGGTACGTGATCAGCAGCTTGGAGCTCCTGGTGGCCGAGGACTACATGATCGTGTACCTGAACGGCGCCACGCCCCGGCGGCGGATGCCTGGCATCGGCTGGCTCAAGAAGTGCTACCAGATGATCGATCGCAGGTGAGTCGGGCAGAGGGAGCCAGGGGGTGGGTGGGACACGTCTCGGGGGGCAAAGCTCCAGAGCCCGGGGTGAACGTCCGCCTCCAAAGCAGGGGACCCCAAGGGCCGAGGTCAGAACTGAGGGCGCCCCAGGAAACCTTCTAGAAATGGGCCAAGAGCTGGGCTCTAAGTTAAGAGAGAGCAGCAGGGTTAGAAGTGGGCTCTGCTACCCACGAGCCCCAAGGAGGGATTCAGCTTTGCCTGACCCCTCTTCCTCCCCTGAAAAACGGAGGTCATTACGGAGGCCAATGTGAGCACAGAGGAGAGGCTAAAGCTGAAATAGCCAGCGGGGGAACAGCAAGTGAGAGCGTGGAAAACAGTGCCCCGAGGGGACTCTCTTGGGCATCAGTCACGGTTGCCGAGACGAGAAGGTTCTCATCAGTCACGGGCAGCGTTTTCTGCCCATTCCAAGCCCCCCGCGCATGTTTCTCCATCTAGAGCAGAGATTCTCAGCCAGGGGCGATTCTGAATCCCCCGGAGGCAACGGGCCGTGCCTGGAGACGTTTGTGTTTGCCAAGACTGGGAAGTGGGGTGCTCCTGGCATCGAGTGGGAGGAGCCCAGGGAGGCTCAACACCCCCCAGGGCCGAAGACAGACCCCCGTAACACAGAGCTATCCAGCCCCGAACGCCAAGAGTGAGAAGCTTTGCTCTGGAGCCTGCACTTACCAACTTGCCGCAGACGGTGGCTCGCCCCGCCCCCACCCCGGAGCGGGCCCGGGCCTGTCCGCAAGGCTGGCTCACCGCCCGCAGGGAGGAAGGAAGCCCTTTTCCGTTTCAACGACGCTCCGAGCTGGGGGGACCCTTTGATCATCTGAAGGAAGGATGACTGCACCCCTTCCGAGCCCCTTCCCGGCCTCCCCACTGACCTTGAGCCCTGGTCAAGGTCAGGAAACCTGCAGGAAGCAACGGAGCCAAAGCCTCGGGCTCCACGTGGCGTGCCCCTGGGGGAACGGAGGGAGGCTCGGGGGCGCGCTGGGCATTTCGCGGAGTCAGGCGCTGGCTTCGTCTCCCGGGCACCGCGCAGAAATCCAGAAGTCCCGCAGCAAGGAGTCTGCAGGGCCGTTCTCCCTCTGGAACTGTCGGGAAGAGCCCTTCCTTGTCTCTTCCGGCTTCAGGTGTCCCTCTGCCGTCCTTGACGTTCCTCGGCTCGTGCATGCGGCCCTCGAGCCTCTGCCTCCTCCATCGACACGTGGCCTCCTTTTGCCCTGTGTCGGTCTGTCCAAAGTTACGCTTTTTAATGACACTAGTCATGTTAGATTAGAGCCCACCCCAAGACAGTCTGTCCTCTTTTTTTGTGTTTTTTTCAGTTTTTTCTTTTTTTTAAACTTTCACAGGCCTTTTAAAAAAGATTTATTTATTTCTCCCCACCCCCCCATTGTTGTTTGTGCTCGCTGTCTGCTCGTTGCATGTTCTCTGTGTCTGCTCGTCTTCTAGGAGGCGCCAGGAACCAAATCCAGGACCTCCCATGTGGGATGGAGGCGCCTAATCGCTTTAAGCATATCCGCTCCCTGCTTGTTGTGTCTCTCATTGTGTCTTTTCGTTGTGTCATCTCATTGTGACAGATCACTGCACCAGCCCATCACATCAGCTCACTGTCTTGCTCGTCTTCTTTAGGAGGCACCAGAACCAAACCCGGGAACTCCCATGTGGGAGGGAGGTGCCCAGTTGCTTTAACCACATCCACTCCCTGCTTGTTTTGTCTCTCTTTGTGTCTCCTCGTTGAGTCAGATCACTGTCTTGCTCGTCTTCTTTAGGAGGCATCAGAAACCGAACCCGGGACGTCCCATGTAGGAGGCGGGCACCCAACTGCTTGAGCCACATCCACTCCCCCTGTCTCTTTTTAATGGTGGTGAAATGTACAGAACATACAAACATTGTACCCATTTTAAGGGGATGATTCTTTGATGTTGAGTGCATTGACAGGACTGTGTGGCTTTCACTAATATTTCCAGACTATTTTCATCATCATTAACCAAAATCATACTTATTTAGCTATAACTCCCCATTCTCCCCTCTGGTCTGGACTCCTGGTCACCCCTGTCTTGCTTTTTTTGTCTCTGTGAATTTGTGTTTTGTATAAGAGAGGTCATATACTAGTTATCATTTCCTGTCTGGCTTGTTTCACTGAACGCAGTGCCTTCAAGCCTGGTCCGCCTTGCAGCTTGGACCGGCGCGTCACTTCTTTTTACATCTGGAGGATATTGTGTTGCATGATGCACCACGTGTCTAGCCATCTGTCTGTAGATAGAACGTGCATTGCTTCCACCTCTGGGCTCCTGTGAATCACGCCGAGATGGACACGGGTGTACAAATATCTGTCCAAGCCCCTGTTTTCAGTTCTTTGAGGTGTGGGATTGCCGGGTCATACGGTAATTCTAGGTTTAATTTTCTGAGGAACCTCCATGATTTGATGAATCACATCTTCAAAGACCCTATTTCCAGATAAGGTCCCATTTACAGGACCGGGGCCTCGAACTTGAATGTGTCTTTTCTGGGGGGACGTGAGTGAACCCCAAGGAGGTGGCGAGAGAGCAGTGCCGGCTCCTCCAACCTGCCCTCCCCGTCTGCCTGCTCGGCACACGGGGTCCCTCCCTCCACCTGCCCTCGGGGTCTTAGGGACCCGAGAGGTGTGTCTTTATGTCCTCGGGGCACCCCATCTCCCGGGTGGGGGCAGAGATGGGACAGCCATAGGGAGGGTACGGGGGGATGAACGGGAGAGTGACGGGCACGTAGACACTGTCCCCTTCCCTTCTCCAGAAGCCCCCACTTCCCTCCAAGGGCTCGCCCCTCGAGCCCCCCTTTCCCTCTCTGCTCCCCCAGATTGCGGAAAAACCTGAAGTCCTTAATCATCGTGCACCCCTCCTGGTTCATCCGGACCGTGCTGGCCATCTCCCGCCCCTTCATCAGGTGAGAGGGACCCATCGGCACTGCCCACCCGCGGGGGTGGGGGGGTGGAACCTGCGCTTCCAAGTCGCTCCACGATGCAGCTGCGCAGTCGCTTCTGCAACAAGAACGAACCAGGTTTAAATTATGAGTACTTTCAATGAGCCACAAGGCACGCCCATTGCACGGATGGGAAAACCGAGACCCAGCACGGCCAGGGAGCTTGGCATCACACAGCGAGGTCGCTAGCCACCCTCCCCACACCCCAGAGGTAATGTGCGTGTGGCACATAGAGATGCCAAGCGGCGTTTCCTGCGCCCACCCCCCCCGCCAGGGGCCGGTGGTGGAGGAACGCTGCGATGTACGTGTGTGTGAGCTGGGAAGGGGCCCCCAAGACGACCCCCGGGCTCGAGGATGCAGAAGAGCCTTTCTACACGCGGCTTTGATTTATTTAAGAGGGATCCAGATTAAAATCGGTGAAGGGGGGAGCAGGTGTAGCTCGGTGGTTGAGCGCCTGCCTCCCACCTATGAGGTCCTGGGTTCAATCCCCGGTTCCTCGTAAGAAAAAAAGAAAAGAAAATCCGCAAAGGGCAAAAGGCGCCTGGAGCGGGGTCCAGGGGAGATGGGGTGAGGGTTCCGCTTGCCCCCTCCCCGTGGAGGTGGGCGGACAGTGCTTCACCCTCGTGACAATGACGCGTGAGAACGGGCTCTGAGTGCTGCCGGCCAGGGGAGCCCACCTGAGCCCCGATGTCACACGGGGGCCGCGTGAACTGAGGCGCTCAGTCTCCAGCCGCCCCAGAGATGAGTTCGACTCCCCGTGACCGAAGCCTCGCATCGATCCCACTGTTAGCATAGACCTGTGGTCCAAGGCCTCGGGCGGGCAAAGGTACTCTTATCCGGCAAGGCGATTCAAGGGGCTCAGAGATCACCCCCCGAGGGGCCAGTCAAGGGCCAGTCCTTTTTTCTGGAACATTCAGAGTTTGAGCCCTTCAGACCTGCTGGGTTAACCCTTTACTACCCAACACGGAAAGACCCGGGGGAAAAAAAAACCAACCAGATCGAGTCAAACGAAATTCATCCTGTCATGCCCTCTTCAATCAAATAACGCTTAGTATCAAATTCTTTTCATTAACAAATAATTTAATTGAATCTAAAACACCGATTTAAGCCAAGATCCTTGATTTCCCCTTTCCCGATTCTGAATCTGTGACTTTTTTTTTAAAGACTTATTTATTTTATTTATTTATTACCCTCCCCTTGCCCCCGCAGATAATTCTGTCCTCTGTCTGCTCACTGTTTGCTCGCCTTCCTACTCCAGGAGGCGCCGGGAACCAAACCCGGGACCTCCCATATGGGAGGCGAGTGCCCAGCGGCCAGAGCCACATGCACTCCCCGAGATGACTTTTAAGGTTCTGATTTCTAGAACACTTGAGCACTCTTCTGTTTGCACTTTAGCAAAATCGGGTGAGCAACACACTAACTCTGGTTCCTCTGTGCTGATGATTAACCCCCCATGAAAAACGGGTGATAGGTCCGTGGGTCTAACAGAACGCAGCTGGTTCTCTGTAGTCCATAACGGGGGAGGTGGGCGCAGAGGAAAGCGCGCTTCCGCGTGTCAGAGACAAGGAGGCAGTGACTCTGAGCTGGGAGCTGACAGTGGGCGACGATGACTCAAAGGAAAGTCCCGTTTGTTCCATGATGACCTAAAGGTTGAGAATGTGCCGATCCCTTGACTGGAATTCTCACCCCCACCGAGAGCTCACATTGCCTCGGCCAGGACGGGGACATCAGCTTGCAGGGATGGCTGCGGCGGGTATCACCACGTATCGCCATTGCGGGACGTACGCCTGTATTGACAGGCCAGCTTTCCAAGCGGCAGGTGTTGGTTCTGTATGCTATAAAAAAACACAAACTTCCTAACAAGTCAGATCGGCCCATGATGGAACCCTCTGCATCTAGACAGACAGGTTGTGCGATGCGTTTCCAACTCTTTAGCCGGACTTAGGCCAAGTTCCCTGGCCAACGACCCAAGCCTCACAAGGCCACCCTCACTTCAGGCCCCAGCCACAAGCTGGGGGGGGTCCCCAGGGCCTCCCGCACTTCTGACCAGCGGGCTGCAAATTCGGGTCCTCCCAGCACCCCCTCAGTGTTGATTCCTTTCCAGCACAACTCAAGGGACTCCAGAAAGCACCATGCTTGCGAATACAGTTTTATTTTAGCAAAAAGGAAACAAAGAAGCAGCAGCCAAAAGAAGGGGTGCACAGAGTGAGGTCTGGGAAGGCCCCCCAAATGCAAAGTCCCCATGTCCTTTCCCCCGGAGGCGCCTCCTGGCATAGCGATGGGTCTCGCCAGCCAGGGCAGCCCACCGGGCTTTGGTGCCCAGGGTTTTTATTCAGGGCTCATGCAGTAGTTGAACCCAATCTCCAGCTATATCCCCCCACCAAGGTCCAAAGCCACATCCCCTCATCACCCGCTGCTGCTTTCCGGTCTGGCCAGCCCCCTCTAAAACCACCTGGAGTCCTCATTAGCAGAAACTCCCAGGTGTGTGGTCTGGGAGGCCCACCGCCGATAGCACAAGGCATTCCTGTCACTTGGGGAACCCAAGGATATCCAGGCCACCCCTCTCGCTCTACAGGGATGGCCCTGCCTCGTAGGCTGGGGTCAGGGTCCCTGCCCTTTCCGCCTGGAGTTCATTCTCTGTCCTTTTGCCCTTTACCCAACTCTCACACCAACCGCAGGGGGACCCCCTGTGTCCCAAGGATAATTTTTTTCCCTTGTAAAAACAAATCTGAACTTTACAAAAACAGCCAAATACGTGGCTCTGTGCAGTAAACGATGACCACTCTGCCCACGAGGAAAATGCCTCTCATATGCCTCAGTCCGTAACTCTTGACCTTCTGCTAAGCAACTGGTTTGTCCTGCCCGTGGGGCTGCTGTGAGTCATATTAATTCATCATGTGTTCCCTTTTGCGCTAATGCTGGAAAGCCTGAGCCAATTTTTTGTCTAATCTCTACAAACTTCTCTTGAACTTCTCAACGTACATTTGGGTACCTGTGGCTCATTTTTGCTTCTCTACCATTGTATTCTCTTGGCCTTATATAACTTGTCAGTAAACATTTACTTTTCTTTGAAAAAAATCATTTTACATTTTCCCAACTATGAGCTTCACTTGTTTTTTCTTTTAAATCCACGAGTTCGAAGCACAGTGCTGGGGAGAAAAGCACGTCATGGTACTAGGCAAAAATCGGAGTTCTCGTTAGGACAAGAAGTAGCATTTGTCACTCAAGAGTTGGGAACACAGCAACCCAAATGCGAGACGCAGCAACCCAAATGCCAGGATGATGTCCTCAGGGAAAATTAATGCAGATGGGCAATTCCTAGAGATGATGGAAAAACAGGCTAGAGTGCAATAGGATCTGCTCGCCTCTGCATCCCAGGCAGCCTTTGCTCTCCCCTGCCCTGCCCACGCCACGGGGATGGAGCCCGAGCAGAGAGGGAGGTTTGAGCGCAGGTACCCGGGGCATGCTGGAATAGGGCCGTGTGTGTCTCCTGCCCCCGATCATCCTTTCTGGGCAAACTTGGGTAACCCCCAAGGGCTGGGTTCCAGGCGTCTCCCTCCTTGTCCTTCCTGCCAGCATGAAATTCATCAGCAAGATCCAGTACGTGCACAGCTTGGAGGACCTGGAACAGCTCATCCCCATGGAACACGTCCAGATCCCAGAGTGCGTGCTACAGTGAGTGTCCTTGTGCCCCCAACTCCAGTGGGCAGCCCACCCCCACCCCCAACAAGCCCCAGGTCTGAGTCCTTCTTCCTGTGCGCCTCGCTTCCTGGTTCGTGCCCCCACTTCCTGTTTCCGGCCGGTTGCCCCGGAACCGGAAGTGAGAGGAAGCGCGGGTGGAACAGGGGAGCCCAGCCGTGTTTCCCGGAAGCGCTGATGTTGCGTTCAGCTGCGTGCCTCGTGTCACATCAAAAACACCTCCTCCCCATTTTTCATATTGTATAGCCGAGTCTCCTTAAGCATCTTTTTAAAAAGCTGTGGTTAGTGTGTGTGTGTGTTTATATAACAAAACACCATTTTTAAGTGCAATTAAGTGACATTAACTATAGTCATTATGTGGTGCTGCCATCACCACCATCCATTACCAAAACTTCTTCCACCACCCCCCAAACAGAAACCCTGCACCCATTCAGCAATAACTCCCCCCTTCCACAGGCCCTGGTAACCTCGAATCTGCTTTCTGTCTTGATGAATTTGCTCATTCTAGATATTTCATATAAGTGGACTCGTGCAATATGTGTCTTTTCGTGTCTGGCTTATTTCATTCAATATGGCATCTTCGAGATTCATCCATGTACCACGAATCAGAAGGTCATTCCTTTTTACAGCTGAATAATATTCCATTGTACGGCTAGACCACGTTCTGTTTACCCACTCATCTGTCGTGAACACTTGGGTGGCTTCCCCTTCTTGGCTACTGTGAGCTACGCTGCTATCAACAATTACATACAAATATCTGCTTGAGTCCCTGCTTTCAGTTCTTTTGAGTCTATACCTAAGAGGGGAATTGCCAAGTTGATTGGTAGTCCTGTGTTCAACCTTTCAAAGCACTTCCACACGGTTTTCCATGGTGGCTGTACCATTTTACATTTCCATCAGCAGTGTATGAGGGTTCTGTTTCTCCACATCCTTGGCAGCACTGTTATTTTCTGTCTTCTTTTTATAATAGCTGTCCTAGTGGGTGCTTAAGCATCACTTCTAATGGTTGTGTGACATTCCACTCCATGGAAGGTGCAATTCTAGCAAGGCCAGCTCTGGGGTCTCCCAGGCCCCAGCAAAGCAGAAGTACAGTGAAGCAAGCACACGTCCAAGATCAGACAGCAATGTGGGAACACTTAGTGCTGTGCAGAAGTCAGAAAAAAATGGCCCTTCCCAGGGGCCCCATGCTTTTTTTTTTAAGATTTATTTATTTTGGGAAGCAGATGTGGCTCAACTGATAGAGCATCTGCCTACCATATAGGAGGTCCAGAGTTCGAAACCCAGGGCCTCCTGGTCCATGTGGTGAGCTGGCCCATGTGCAGTGCTGATGCATGCAAGGAGTGCCTTGCCAAGCAGGGGTGTCCCCCATGTAGGAGTGCCCCATGCGCAAAGAGTGCACCCTGCAAGGAGAGCCGCCCCGCACAAAAAAAGCGCAGCCTGTCCAGGAGTGGCATTGCACACATGGAGAGCTGACGCAGCAAGATGACACAACAAAAAGAGACATGGATTCCTGGCACCACTGACAAGAATACAAGTAGACACAGAAGAACACACAGCGAATGGACACAGAGAGCCGAGAGCAGGGGAGAAGGGGAGAGAAATAAATAAATAAATCTTTTTTTATCCCACCCCCCCATTGTCTGCTTTCTGTGTCCATTCATTGTCTGTTCTTCTGTGTCTGCTTGTTTTCTCATTGGGTGGCTCTGGGAACTGATCCTGGGACCTTCCAGAGTGGGAGGGAAGTGCTCAATCTCTTGTGCCACCTCAGCTCCCTGGTCTGCTGCATCTCTTGTTGTCTCTGCTCTGTGTGTCTTTTTGTTGCGTCAGCCAGCTGCACCAGCTCTCTGTATTGGATGGCACTCCTGCGTGGGGCAGTACTCCATGTGGGTCAGCACTCCGTGCAGGCCAGCACTCCACGTGGGCCAGCTCTCCACACGGGCCCGCTTGCCTTCACCAGGAGGCCCTGGGCATCAAACCCTGGACCTCCTATTTGGTAGACGGGAACCCAATTGCTTGAGCCACATCTGCTTCCCCATGCTTGTTTTTGTAAATAAAGCTTTATTGTCATGCCGTATATTAGGGTTCTCCAGAGAAACAGAACCAACAGGATAGATGGATTATGAATGGATGGGTGGATGGGTGATGGAGATATGGATATAGATGGATACATTTTTGGATAGGTGGATGGATGGATCAATGGGTGGATAGATGATAGATGATGGATGGATAGATAGATAGATTTAGAGATACTAAGAGAAGTATTATAGGAATTGGTTCATGCAATCATGTGGATTGCCAAGTATTCTGTAGGCAGGCTGGAAGGTGGAAACTGCTTTGAAGATGAAGTTGAATTCCCCAGGAGAAGGAGGCTGGCTGATGAAGAGGCCGCAATTCTTCTTTCTGACTCCTGAAATCCTCAGTTTGCCTTGATGCCCTCCAATGGATTGGATGAGGAGACCCTTCGTGGCTGAGGGCAATCTCCGTTGTTGATTGTAGATGCAATCGGCTGTAAATGCGAGCACCTGACTATACGTGCAGATTTACCTAAAAAATACCTTCTCAGTAGCATTCAGGCCTGAGCTTGCTTGCCCAGACAACTGACACCATCACCTAGCCAAGTTGACACTCGAAACTAACCGTCATGCATAGCCACTCCCCTCGTTCATGTATGATTTTGGCAGCTTTCACACAGCGGCTGAGCTGAGTGTCGCAACAGAGGCCGTGCAAAGCTGAAAATATTGGCTCTCAGACCCTTTACAGAGAAAGTTTCCTCAGCCCTGCAGTCTGGTGTGTGTTCAGAAATGACAATGACAAGGTTTCCTGGCCTCCAGAAAGAAGGAAATTCCCCAGGCAGCCTCTCTACAAGAAGACAAGGCTGTGTCTGATGGCCTTTTCTTTCTTCCAGGTATGAAGAAGAAAGAATCAAGGCGAGGAAGGAAAGGTAGGAGCGGGGCAGCGACTGATGGGGTGGGAACTTAGAGTTTGTGACTGAGCAGTGCCCTCGTTTGGGGGTGACCTGGTGGCTGTGGCCTTGGCAGGGACCAATGTCAGGCACCCAGACTTTCGCTTCTCCTGAGCTCGGGAGGAGGAACTGCGTTCGAATCCCAGCTCCTCCACTTTTTTTTTTTTGTCATTCATGAAGAGCCAAAAATTTATTATTCATGTTTACCTACTGTGACAGCTTGAATTTGGTGAATCCCCAAAAGATCATGTTCTCTTTTTTTTTAGATATATTTTTTAAAGACACATAGATCACACAAAATCCCCCACTTCATAACAACCCAATATGGGCAGATAGAAAGTTCACCACTGCCTGGTTGGGGGTGGATTGTGAAAATCCTGGAAGATGTAATGTTCTCAGCGCAAATGTGGGTGCAGAATACGCACTCGATAAAGATAATAATAATTGCAATCAGACTGAGTTCTCACTTTAGAGTATCAGCCCATACCCCTGATAGTCGCAGAAGCACCCCCTTAGTGACTTGGCTTTCTTTAGTGACACAGCCGTCAGCAGCACTCGTGGAACTTCCGGGCTATTCCAGCCCTTCTCGGCAGGGCGAGGAGCACTGCTAACCGCTCCTTGTGGCCCAGGAATCCAAGGCTCAGAGAGGGCAAGTTGCCTACTCAAGGTTGCACAGCACATCCATCAAAACCATTTGTCACCCCAGGCCCCACACCAGCCCCGGGGAAAACAGGCAAATCAGACAGAGGTTCCAACCCAACCCAGAAGGTTCCTCGATACCTTGGCACAGCCCAGTGTTAACAGGCGGCTGGATGGGAGCAGGCAGGGGGCTGGGGGATGAAGCTGGGGGGGGATGGGAACAGCCCTGTGTCCTCCCCTCTCCCATCCTCCCTTCCTCCTTCCTTTTTCTGTTTCTTTCTCTCTTCCTCCCTCCTTCCCTTTTCTCCTCCCTTCCTTCCATTCTCTTCTTCCTCTTTCCCTCCCTTGCCTCTTCCTTTCCTTCTTCTCCCTCCTTCCTCCCTCCCTTCTTTTTCTTCCTCTCTAGCTCTCTTTCCCTCCCTCTTTTTCTTCCTTCCTTCTTTCCTGTCTCTTTTTTTTAAGGTTTATTTTATTTATTTATCCTTCCCCTTGCTGCCTTGCGCTCACTGTCTGCTCTCTGTATCCATTTGCTGTGCGCTCTTCTGTGTCTGCTTGTCTTCTCGTCTCGTCTTCTCTTTAGGAGGCACCGGGAACCGTTCCTGGGACCTTCCGACGTGGGAGAGAGGCGTTTAACCGCTTGAGCCGCCCCAGCTCCCTGGTTTGCTGTGTCTCTCATTGTCTTTCCTCTGTGTCTCTTTTTTGTTGCGTCATCTTGTTGCGCCAGCTCTCCGCGCGGGCCAGCTCGCCGTCGCCAGGAGGCCCCGGGAACTGAACCCGGTACCCCCATGTGGTCAACAGGAGCCAGTCGCTTGTGCTTCCCACGCTGTGTGTTTCTCTCTCAAATTCCCTCCCTCCCCCCGTCTCTCCCTTCCATTCTCCCTCCCTCCTCCCTTCCTTTTCTCTCTTTCCCTCTGAGTTAAGTGCTCTCGTCCCACCTGCCAAGCCTCAGCTGTGGACGGGCACAGGGGAGACGCACGCAGGCACGGCACTCACCTTTCCGGAGCTGCGGCAGGGGTGGGGGGTGGTGAACACAGTGCCCGTGCAGTGACCGCGTGGGTGTGTCTCCAGGGAAAAGCCGGGGTCGACCGCCTTCTCCCTGCCCCCCACTCCTGCATCCTCGCAGCTAGGCCCCCCCTCGCGCCCCCGAGGTGAGCTCTTCTCCCCCCACCTTGGGGCCATCTCCACCCTCAGGGGCCCGACATCTCCAGGTGGGCGGCCCTTGGGCCAAACTCCAGCCATCGCCATGCGTCTCCTCACTTTCTCCGTCCACAGCGCGAGGCCCCAGCCAGAGTTTGTCCTCCCCAGGCCTGAAGAGAAGCCAGAGGTGGTGGCGGAGAACAGGTGAGTGTGCAGTGTCCTCAGGTGAGCAAGTATGCAGGTGACTCAGGTGAGCGTGCAGGTGTCCTCAGGTGAGCAAGTGTGCAAGTGACCACAGGTGAGTGTGTAGGTGCCTGCAGGTGCACGTTGCAGGTGCCCAAGTGAGCATGTGCAGGTGACTGCGGGTGAGTGTTAACATCTGCCCAGGGCTGGAGTCCTCGGGGGAAGGCCGGGAGCCTGCGAGCAAGATGGGATACACAAATCACGTGGACACCACACCAGGCATGTCAGATTCCCACCAAATCCACCCGTGGAACTCAGTGCAGTCCTGGGCAGAGGGGGCTTCTGGGAACAGCATTGCTTGGGCCGATTCTCCCAGAAGGGGATGCCCCCAAATTGTTCTGCCCTTGCTCCCAGGGTGCTTGGTAGACGGGAGCCGAACCACAGCGTCGGGCGGGGAGGTGTCCTGGAGAACCTGGAGTGGTCCCAGGAGGAGTGGGAGCTGAGGGCGTGAATTGCTGGGTCCCCCCGTTATGGATTAAATCAAGCCCCCCCAAAAAACATGTCCAAGTCCTGACCTTTCGTCTCATGACTGTGAACCCGCTTGTGAATAAGATCTTTGAGGGCCACCTCAACCCAGTCCTCTGGAGATGAGTTCCCATCCACAAACAAAACGCACAAGGGAATCATCCACCATGAGTGAAAGCCAGCAGATGCAACAAACAGCAGAATTAGACTTTCCCCTTGGGAGTCTAGATAGAGATGATAAGATAGTCATGTTTAGAAAGATTAAAGAAAGAAGAATTTAAAAATTAATAAAACAAACAAAAATACAAAAATAGAATGCTTAAAGACACCTGGATTTTGGACTTCTAGTCTCTGACACTTTGAGCCAAAACGTTCCTGTTGTCTAAGCCAACCAGTGGGTGATATTTGTCATAGCAGCCCTGACTGACTAAGACACCCCCCAACCTTCATCGCCCAGAATGACTCAACTTTTAAGAGCAGAGGTTTCCCAGCCAGACAGCAGGGGTTCAAGTCTCAGCCCTGACCTTTTCCTGCCTGCGTGAACTTGGGCATGTCTGCAACCGCCGTGGACTTCCTTGTAGTCATAAATAAGGTGAGAGTGATGACAGGGCCCCTGTGGGGCTTGAAAGAAGGAATCCACATGAACCTAGTGTCCAGCTCAAGGTGGAGCACACTGGAATTTCCATTTAAAAGTGAGCTGTTTTGATGATGAGCTAAGAAAATGGGCATGGCACCTGCTAAACTGTCATACTCAACTGATGACCATTTCTCTGCCCAGTGGCCCATGCAGTGTCTCCTCTGGCCCCCGTAACAAAACACAGAGCACCTTATGTGTGTATTTATTCCCCATGGCTGCTGGAAAAAATGACCACAAACTGGGAGGTTTTAAACAACAGACATTTATTCTCTCACAACTCAGGAGTCTAAAATCAAGGTGTGGGTGGGGCTGCTGTCCTCTGAAGCTCTGGGGGAGGGTCCTCCTTGGCCTCTCCCACTCACAGGTGCATGACTTTCAGTCCTGCCTTCATTTCCACCTGGCTGTCTTCTCCCTTCCATGTGTCCACATTTCCCTTTTCTTATAAGGACACCGGTCGTATTGGATTTAGAGCTAATCCATCCTCAAAGACAAACTGTCCACATCTCCAACGACCCTATTTCCAAATAAGTCCACATTCGCAGGACTAGGGGGCTATGACTTGAACATATTTTTGGGGGGCCCCAATTCAAACCCATATGACTAAATTTATTTGGCATTCAGGAACAGGTGTGGCTCCAGCAGTTGGATGCCCGCCTTCCACATGGGAGGTCCCAGGTTCAGTTTCTGGTGCCTCTTAAAGAACATGAGCTGATGCAACAAACTGACCCAACTAGCTGACACGATGAGTTGACACAACGAGCAGAGAGTGGATGTGGCTCAAGCGGTTGGGCATCCACCTCCTGCATGGGAGGTCCCAGGTTCAGTTCCCAGTGCCTCCTAAAGAAGACGAGCAGACAACGAACAGACACAGTGAACAGACGCAGACACAATGAGCAGACACAGCAAGCAGACAACGGGACAGATGAGGGGGCCATCTCGGGGTGGAGGGATAAACACTATAAAAAATGTATATGTACAAATTGTCATTGAAAACAATTTAAAAGTTATTTCCCCGGTTGTGCTTGCCACACTGCATGTGCTCACATTTTGAACAGCCACGTGTGACTGGACAGCGCAGACACAGAAACTGCCTATCATTCCAGAAAGTTCTATTGGACAGCAGCCCTCTCCAGATCACTGTCCTGGATCTTCCTCACTCTCTTTTTTTTTTTTTTTATCCACTAAATGTATATTGGAAGTCTTTTTGTGCCTCGCCCTGGGATACCTGGAAAAGCATGGGCTGACCCCAGCCCTCCCCCTGGCCCCACCAGGAAGTCTCTACTTCCGGGGTCTTTCGGTCCAGGTCTACCCCCTGCGTTTGAACCTTTGGCAAACACCACCTGAGCCAGTTCTGTGCCTTCTCCTGCCCAGAGCCCCCTGAGGGCAGTGACTCCATTCCCTCCTCCTCCTCATGTCCAGCACACAGGGGTACGGGCAGCTGGTGCCAAGAGACCAAGTTCTGACCTCCGGTGAAGGTTCCGGAAGGTGACCTCTGTCCAGTTCCCAGTGGGTGGGTTTGCATCCCCAGGCCTCGGGGTGGTTTCATTTTGCACTAGCAAAGGGCCTTGGCTGGTCTCCTTCTGGCTCATTTGTTATGCAGCAGACGCTCACTGATGCTTGCTTTAAAATCAAAGTGGCATCAGTCCTCACGGAGCTCAAGGTCTTGACAAGCTGGTAGGAAATACCAGGGCTCCTGAAAATAAACTAATAATCCAGACACTCCTTTCCTCCTCCACAGTTCTGTTCCAGTCGCAGAAAATCAGGAAACTAGGTGAGTGTGAAGCAGTAGTGTTGGTGTTTTTTTTTTTTTAACCCATGTATTATCCTTTTAAAAATCTAAAGATACTACAGAAAAGGCTAAAGACACACTGGGGTTTCCTCTCCTCCTCCCCGGAAATCACTGCTACTCTCAGTTTGATACAGATTTTTCTAGGCCGTTCTTTGTTCATTTTATTGTGGTGGCATATATAGAGAACACAAAATTTCCCATTTTAACCATTTTTAAGGGTGCGATTCGTTACATTCATAATGTTGTGCTACCATCACCGCCATCCACTATCAAGAAACTCTGCACCCCTGAAGCAGTAGCTCCCCTTTCCTTCCTCCCTCTGGTAAACTCTAATCCACTTTCTGTCTCTACGGTTTTGCTTCCTCCAGATATTTCCTTCATGTAAGTGGGATCATAACATATTAATCATTTTGTGTCTGGCTTCTTTCACACAACATCATGTCTTCAAGGTTCATCCATGTTTTTTTGTTTGCTTGTTTCTTTTTGGATTGAACCCAGGACCTCGTACATGGGAAGCAGGTGCTCAACCACTCCAACCACATCCACTCTAGGCCTTCATTTTTCGTTTCTTCAAAATGGTATTAAGATATTATCTTGATGACTGGGTTTTTTGGAACCCCTCAGATTTGACCTCAAGGCATCCTAGCTAGACCTGGCACTGTCCAGAATGTAGTAGGTGCCTAATAAATGCTTGTAGGCTGAGGGATGGTAAATACAGTGTATGTAAAATCTAACACTGCTATTGCACAAGGGAGCAATAAGTGTCTGCCAGACCCTGTGTGCTAGGTGTTTTGTTTTTTTTTTAATATTAATTTCTTTAAGCCTCACAAAAGCCCCATAAAATAAGTTCTGTTATTATTCCATATTTTACTTGCAGAATCCAAGGCTCAGGGAGGCTAAGTAACTTGCCCAACATAGCACAGTCAGTGAGGGGCAGAATGTAATCTCAGGGTGTCCGGCTTTGATTAACCCAATCTGAAGCCCAGAAGGTAACGCAACGAAAGGGCGGGTTGTCTGCGCACAGCCTGTCTCATCTCCAGATGCCAGGAAAAGCCTCCCTGTGTGTTAGGGGTCCCCAAGATCACCCTCCATTTTGATGACTCACTAAAAGAACTCCCACAAAAAGAAAACAAACAAACAAAAACAAATTAAAAATTAATAAACAAACAAACAAAATAAAAGGACTCCCAGAACTCCGAAAAGTTGTTCTACTCCCGTTTGTGGTTTATTATTGTGAAGGATACAGATTAAAAACAGCAATGGGACAAGACACCCGGGACAGAGTCCAGGAAACACTAGTCTCCAGCTTCCAGTTGAGTTGTTCTCTCCCAGTGCCGGCGTGGAAACATTTAAGCCCCCTGCGGCCATGTGTGCCCACACGCGCTGAGTACTGCCGACAGGGACTCTCACCTGAGCCTTGGTTTGAGGTCGGTCATATAGTCATGACAGACCTGAATCTCCAGCTGCCTCCAAAGATCAAACTGATACCCCAGGGCCAAGATTCCACCATAAATTTCATCAGCAGCATAGACTACTGGGGGTGGCCCAAGGCCCCCAGATAAACAGACGCTCGGGCAGGCTATTCCAAGGACTTCTCTCAGGAGCCAGGCAGGGCCCAACCTTGCTTTGAAAGGTGCAAAATTAATCCTTTACTGCACACACCGCTGCAAACCTGTCGCCATGGCCGACCACATGCCTTTACACCCAGGACTCCCCAAGCTGAGACAAAAGCATCAGGAGTGGTTTCGCCCCTCCCCGTGGGGCACTGAGTAGAAGCACGTTCTCCACCCCATTCTGTAAAGAGCACCTCAACCCCAGCCCTCAGGAGATGAGCTCACATCCACAAGCGCGAAACACACAAGGGAATCCTCCACCATGAGCAAGAGCCAGCAGCCAAGCACGTGCTTCCCATATGCGCGGTCCTGGGTTTGATCCCTGGTACATCCTGAAAACAAAAAATCCAACTCTCACTGGGGAACAGATAGAGCTTAGTGTGTGAGCACCTACTTCCCATACGTGAGGTCCTGGGCTCAATCTCCAGGATCCTCTAAAACAAAAAAAGTCGACAGACACAACACTCAGTAAGATCAGACCCTCCCCCAGGGCCAGAGATAATAGAACAATCACGTCTAAAAGGATCAAAGACACAAAAGAAGGAATTATGGGGAACCATGGATGGATGGATAGGCTGAAGCCTCCTGCTGGTCTGTTTGGAGGCGTCATGAGTCCCTGGACCCCAGGAGAGAAGCCCCCTTCAGAGAAGGTGTCAGCAGGATGTATCACTCTTTTGGATTCCATGCCTGTGGAAGAGCGTTTTCCACTTTCTTTAAAAAAAGTAAATAACTTGGCCTGTGTTTCCCCCTCTCCAGCATGTCCTGAGGCGGCGCGAGCATTGAGAAGGACACGAAGGAAGACTCCAGGTTCCGGAAACTTCTATCGGGCGCCCTCCCGGCACCGGATCTCGTCCCCCATCTCATCCCGAGTCACGATCTTCCGAGGGTGCCAGTCTCTCCCACCCATCTCTGAAACTCAGTGTCCTTTCTTAGCTGCTTGGAAACCTTTTGTTTTTTTTCTTTGAAACGGTTCGGTATTCGTGCATTCCTGGAAAGGACCTGGTTCTCAGCCCTCCCTCCTTCACACTCACGAACTCACGGCCGAGGAGCGTGGGGGATGCTGTGGCGTGGCCCCAGAGACCTCTCCCCGTCCCAGCCGGCCTCCGGCCAGCGCTGGGTGCAAGGTTCTGACTCTAGACCCTTCCCTTCCTCGTCAGCTGCCCCAAGTCGCAGCCACAGACGCCCACCGGCACCCCGGTCAGCGCTGGGTGCAAGGTTCTGACTCTAGACCCTTCCCTTCCTCGTCAGCTGCCCCAAGTCGCAGCCACAGACGCCCACCGGCACCCCGGCCAGCTCTGGTTTTGCTCCTGTGCCTTTCCTCCCAGAACGGCGCCCAGGTCTGGAGCTCGCCTCCAGAACGTCTGCCCTGGGGAACTCCCTGTCTACAGCCTCTTGTCCAAAAGCCACATCCCTGGGTTCCCCCTGATAGCACCCGCCTTCCGCGAGAACGTCGGCTCCCTCACCACGAGTGAGACCTACTGCTGATCCTTGTCTCCGGTTGCAAAACGACACCCCCCTGCATCCAGAACGTTCTCGAGCCCCTGCAACCTGGACTCCACGCCACGGGGCCGTCACGACCGAGACTTCCGACCGAGGGAACGGGCTGTCCCCGCGTCACACAATCCGTCCAGCACCAGGGCGGGACGTGCCACGTGCGGATGGTGAGAAGCCGGCCCCGAAAAGGGCGCGTTCCAGAGATGCCAGCCTGGCGGGAGGGAGACACAGGGAGTGGGCTGGGTGGCGTTTCCAAGACCTGATGCCCAGGATGCCTGAAAAGTGTTCGGTTCAAAGCTCAGCGCGGCGGGTCCAGGTGCAGGGGCCCAGGCAGACTTTCGGGATGTAATCCAGTCACCGGTCCGGCGGCCCCTGGAGGGAGTGAGCCCCCCGCCTCTGGAGGCATGTAAGGAAAGGCTGGAGGATTCTTGCGGAAGGATTTCCTCCCCGGCACGTGCTCTGGTCCCCCCTCTCCCTGGAATTTTAGGGTTCAGTTGGCCAGCTCCCCCCCCCAAGCTGCAAATCTGGGGTTCCCAGCCCCAGCCTCACTGGGACTGGTGAATATGTCTTGACCTGGGGTGACACGGGCGGTGGCAGTACTTTGGTTCTCCCAGCGACGGTCAGAGCTGCCGGACACTGCAGCGGGTGACCTGTCCCATCCCGAATGCGGTGTCCGGAGGAAGCCGCTTCGGCCTGCGAACCCCACCGACAAAGCCCCGGGGCTGTGCCGGGAGTGCCCCCCGGGTCCCCACACCGTCGGGGCATCTGGGGGCTTCGACGTTGGTTTCCCCAAGGGACGGAAGCGCAGAGGGCAGGGGCCGCGTCCCGGGACCCCGCGGCGGAAGAGCCTGGCGTCGCCAGGGCCAGCCCCTCCTCCCGCCCCTCCCCGGGGCACCTCCTGTGGCGACAGGCGCTTTGGGCAAGCGGGGGAGCCGTGAGTGGGGGGCCAGGGACGCCACGGGGCCCGGGAGGCCCCAACCCCCCCCCCAGGTGGCCCCCGGCGAGCCCCTCGGCCCGCCGAGTCCACTCGTCCAAGTCCGGCCCCAGGAAGGGGGACACGGACTGCGGCCACCGTCCCTCCCGGGCCCTGGCCGTCACCGAACGCCTCCCTCCGCGTCAGACAGAGCCGCGGCGAGAGGAGCCGGCTCACCCCGCGCCTCGGCCGCACCCCTGCCTTCCCCACGCCAGAGCGGCGGACGACACAGACCCCCGCGGGCCGGCCTTCTAGAAAGATCCCCGCGCAACCGAAAGGCCAGCGGGGACCGGCCGTGCCAGCGCCCCTCCGGATCACCAGCAGACTCAAAGAGAGGGCGCGGAGTCCAGGACCCCAGCTCGGGCCCACAGAACCTTCCGGGAAAAAAAAGAGAGACCAACCCACCCCACGCACCTCCCGCGAAGGCAGGACGCAGAGTTGGATTGGCTGCGCCGAGTCCCCCCCGCGTAGCTCCGTCCAGACGGGGCCACGGCGCCAGGCGGGCTGCAACCCGCACCGTGCCCGCATCAGCTTGGCGTGCGTGGGCCCCCGTGCGACGGGCACTGCGGAGGGACCGCGGCCTCCCGAATCCTGCCCCCCCAAGCCCGTGACTCTCGAGCGGCCGCGCTCCCCTCTTCCCCACGGTGAGTTTTGCGGTTTGAAAAAGAAAAAGGAAACTCCCGGTGGGTCCTGGCGTGACGTTGGTCCGTCCGTTCCGTGAGCTCGGGGGAGACTTGGATGTGAAATAAATCATGTATCACCGGGAAGGGCGGTTAGTTATTTTTGTTCAGGCCGCGCTGGGATGGGGGTTTCTCAGCCAGGGCCACCCCCTCCCGTCCGCCCTGGCTTTGGTTTCCCGTCTGCTGAATCGGGGTTCAGAATTGGGGTTCTCTCCGAGGCCCCCCCTTCCCTCTCTGCGCTTCCAAATTTCCTTGCCCTCGAATGAAGATGATGGTCCCAGCCGGTGCCAACCTGGCAGGGTCAGGGCCACGTGGCTGGCAGGGAAACTGAGGCACAGAGGGCGACGTGGCCCATCCGAGGTCACCCCGTGACCGAGTGATGGCTTGTTTCCATGCAGTTTCGCCCCACGGGCCGCCCTGTTCCCCGGCTGGGGACCCGCAGCCCTCTGTCCGCTGTGGGAGAGTCAGGGGGCCATGCCCCTCAAAGGTTGGCAGCTAAACCTCCCGCACCAGGTGACTGTGGGGCCTCCTGGCAACAGAGAGGCCACAGCAGGTCATCCCCCCGATGTCTGCCCCCGTGACGTCACCCCGGATGGCAGGCAGCAGAGGACGAAGGACCCCTCTCCAGGGGGCTGGCTTCGGGGGGCTGCCCGGAAGGGCCTCGTGGAGAAGGGGCAGGGGCTGTGAGGGACACGGGGAGCTGTGGAGGGCGGGGCTGGGGCAGGGGTGATGCGGGGCCACTCGCCATTTGGGGGTGACGGGTCCACCCCTCTGAGCTTACCCCGACGGGTTCCTTGACAACCTCACTCATTCATTCATTCATTCATTCACTCACCGGGCATTGGGATACAGCGGGGCACAAGAATTCCTCACTTTGCCCGTGGAGAGAAAGGACCCTCCCTGCCCCCAGACCCGACGGACACAGAGCACTTTCTAGAACCAGAGGAGGGGAGGCCTCCCCAGCAGAAGGACTGGCCATCACAAATGGCTCGCAAGCAGGACGGGGGCTGGGCGGGGCTGGGCGGGGCTGGGGGCTGCGGTGGGCGTTTCGGCTGAACCGGCGCTCAGTTGGGGGCATGGCTGGTGCTCGCTGACCTTGAACCTCGGAAGGGGGTCGGGGGCAGGTGGGCTTCCTCTTAGCACAGCTGGGCCAGGCGGACCCCGGCAGAGCTGTCATCCGGCCACGTCCCGGTCACCTGCGCCCCGGGCCACGTGTCCCACATGGAGGCTTGCAGCTGAAACGGCCAGAGCTCACACCCCAGAGCTGGGCCCTCCCACCAGGCAGCCTGGATGCCCGACAGAGTACTGGGGTCCCATTGGCCCCTGCACTGGACTAAGCCATGCCCCGCCCCCCGAATCCATGTCAAACCAGAACCTGTGAACATGGCCTTCCTGGAAAGTAGGTCTTGGCAGAGGAATCAAGTTCAGACAAGGCCAGCCTGAAAGAGTGCGATGGCTAATTTCACAGGTTGACTTGCCCAGATGACGGTGTCCCGTTGTTGGGTCAAGCCAGCCGTGGCCTGAGTTCCTGAGAGGGTATATTTCGTGGATTTAAATCAACAGCCAGTTGATTGCATCTACAGCTGGTTGCATCTACAGCTGATTGCATCTACATTCAACACGGGAGAGTGTCTTCGCTCGTGAGGGAATGAACCCAGTGTGAATTCATTTGCTACGGCCACCCTAGGGACCTAGGACAGATGCCCTGCCACTCTGTGAAATGGGGAAACTGAGGCCCCAAGAGGGACAGAGCAGAGGTGGGGGGAGTCAGGGACCAGCTGGGAAGGACTCCTGCCACGGCCTGGCAAGGGTGACCCCCCGCCCACCCCCTCTCCCAGCAGACCAGGGAGGTTTGCCCAGGTCAGCCCAGCCTGTGGGCGGGCGGAGCGGCCCGCAATCTGGAGTCACGGGGTCGAGGACAAGATGAGCTGCTCGCTTGCTGCCTCCACCTGTGGGAGACCCCAGGCAATCCAAGTTGGGGCCTGCGGCTGTTTGGGCCGCTTGGAGCCCAGTGCCCGGCCCGGGCCTGGCAGGAATAAATGGGATGCGTCAGCGGAGGCAGGTGGGCAGGCGACAGAGGGGAGGGCCTTGGGCTGCTTTTATTTATTTATTTTCTTTTTATTTTTGTTTTTTGTTTTTTCTTTATTTTGTCTTTTTTTTAAAGATTTATTTCTTGCCACCCCCTCATTGTTTGCATTTGCTGTGTCTGTTCACCTTCCTTGTTTCTTTTATTTATTTATTTTTGTCTTTATCCTTGTTTCTTTTAGGAGGCACCGGGAACCGAACCCGGGACCTCAGATATGGGAGGGAGGCACCTAACCGCTTGAGCCACCTCCAGCCCCTTTTCAGTGCAGTGGGGGAGGGGCGCTCAGGAGGGGTCAGGGCAGGGGAGGGACACGGTCTGATCTGGGTTTTGCTGATTCTTTTTCTTTTAAAGATTTATGTATTTCTCCCCCACCCCCAGCCCCATTGTCTGCTCCCTGTGTCCATTCGCTGTGTGTTCTTCTGTGTCTGTTGTCTTCTCATTGGGCGGCTCTGAGAACCGATCCTGGGACCTTCCGGAGCGGGAGAGAGGCGATTACTCTCTTGCGCCCCCTCAGCTCCCTAGTCTGCTGCGTCTCTTATTGTCTCTCCTCTGTGTCTCTTTTTGTTGTGTCATCTTGCTGTGCTGGCTTGGCGCACGGGCCAGCTCGCCCTCACCAGGAGGCCCTGGGCATCGAACCCTGGACCTCCTAGATGGTAAACGGGAGCCCAACTACCTGAGCCACATCTGCTTCCCTGATTCTTTTTTAATGTACTAAATTTTTTTTAATGGAGGTAATGCTTAAGGAGTGCAGAGTTCCCATTTGGGGAGGTGGGAAAGTTTTGGGGATGGACAGTGGTCCCACACAGTGAATATAATGCACGCTGCTGAAGGGACACTCAAATGATGAGAACTGGGAACCCTTGTGTCATATACACGTTAGCATCAGAAACATTACCAAAAAGAAATAAGGCTAGGAAGCGGGTGTAGCTCAGTGGTTGAGTGCCTGCTTCCCAAATACGAGGTCCTGGGTTCGATCCCCGCTAGTTCCTAAAAGCAATGAGAAAACAAACCATCTCTCGTTGGAGAGCAGACGTAACTCAAGTGGTTGAGCGCCTGCTTCCCACGTACAAGGTCCTGGCTTCAATCCCCAGTACCACTTAAAAAAAATAATAAAAAGCTAAAAATAATAATAAATAAAATCCACCTATCGATTTAGTTAAAAAAGAAAAAAAGAAAGAAGACTAACTTCACATTAGCCATGGGATGCAGGAGCTTAAAAGAAAGTTCACATCTGAGACATGCACTTTGAAATCAGATAGACCCAGGGACGTCACCAGTCCTGCCGCCTCGCGATCGCTCTGCTGCTGGTCAGATTAGGACAATCATTGTCCTGAAGATCAGGAAGTCTTTTCCCCCCACAGAACATCATCTGAGTGGTCTCCCTGCGTGGCTGGACCTATTAGAAAATTATTTTGATGGCTGCACAGGCGTCCATTGCTCAAACACACTAAACCCTGATTTATCTCCCTAACGTCCTCTGGTTGGCGAGTTAGGAGATTTTCATTTTCAATTGGTGTCCTCGTTGGTGCTTTGTTGTGAAACGCAGCCTTGAGGATGCAGAAATTCTCCTTCTACCCCGCGACCTGTTGGCTCGGCCCCTCTCTCGGACGATGCTTGCAAATCCCTGCTCTCTCCTCACGCCTCCAGCCCCTCCGTCCCCAGCCTTTCCCCCGGTTCACTGCCCATCTGGATTCTGCTGCCACGTGGGGAGGGGGCAGCGGCAGAGGCGGCAGGGAGGCCCAGGGGGCAGAGGGAGGCGGCCAGGCGAGCAGCAGTGGCGACGATGAGAGGGAGAGAAGTGGGTGAATTTGAGGTAAAATTGGGAGGAGAGGGCGTGGTGGAACCGGGTGGGTGGGTGTCTTAGTTTTTCCAAAGGGATGCCGATGCAAAGTACCAGAACGTTGTTAACTTTTATAAAGGGCATTTATTGGAGGTAAAAGCTTACCATCCCAAGGCTGTGGAAAGTCCAGCTCAAGGCACCTTAAGAGGTGCTTTCTCACCCAAGTCAGCTGCCACGTGGTGAAGCAAGATGGCGGGCAACGTCTCTGCCTGGTCTCTCCTTCCCCTCCGGCCTTCCTCTCTCAGGCTCAGGTATTCCACTTTCTTCATTATTTCAGCTGCAAGCGGGCATAGGGCTGACTATTTCCGGGCCTCCTATACCCGTCTTGGCTGTTACACTCTCTTCCCAATCTCAGCTGTAAGCTGTCAGGCAGATGGCTCATCTCTCCCTGGGGCCTCAACTGTTTAAGTCTCTCCTTTGTCACACGGCAGGATCAGAAATGACAGCTTTTACTGTGTCTGTCCGTGTGAGTGCACATTTATATCAGATCCACAAGGGGGAAGAAATCAGCCTGAGTCACACCCTGCTGACTAAATTGAATCAAAAGCCACAAAATAATCTGAATGGATAATGTAATCCAAGGCCCCTCAAATGAATTTAGGGCAATCAAAGGGTGTCACACCCAGAGGAAGAGAATAGTTTACAAACATCTTCTTTCTCTTTTTGGGACTCATAAAATAATCTCAAACTGCCACAGACACATTGCTATTTTTCATCAAAAATATTATAGTTAAAATCACTTCTCATGGTGCTTATTAGCCTTAAAACTTAATAAACGTTTTCACATTTTCTCAGTTTTAAGTTATGACACTATAAATATTATTGATGATTATAATCCAATTAAACAGAAGATCCTTAGGGACCTCAGTGTTTTTTTTTAATTAGAATAAATATACATAACATAAAATTTACCATTTTAACCCTTTCGAAATGTGTTATTTGCTGGCATTCAGTGCATTCACAATCTTATGCAAACATTGCCACTACCCATTTCCGGAAATTTTCCAACACCCCGATCAGCAACTCTGAAACAGCAGTCACCCCCCATTTCCACAGTTCCGACCCCCGGCTCTAAGGATTTGCTTATTCTATATATTTCATATAAGTGGAACCATACAGTATCCGTCTGTTTATATAGTTGACTTATTTCACTCAGCGTTGATGTCTTCAAAGTTCATCCGCATTGTCGTATGTATCAGAACTCCATGCCTTTTCACGGTGCCTCATATATCATCGTATGATGAACATTCTGCTTCTCTGTTCATCTGCCGGCTGACACCTGGGGGGCCGCCACCTTTGGCAATTGCGGATCTTGCCGCGGTGAACGTCGGAGAGCAAATACCTGTCTGGGTCCCTGCTTTCAATTCTTTTGGGTCTTTACCTGGGAGGGGAATTGCTGGGTCATCCGGGAATTCTGTGCTGAACGTTTTGAGAACCCTCAGTCATTTTTTTTTTTAAGACTGCCAAGAGGTCCTGAGACCAAAGAGTCCCAGCTGCAGGCTCTCCCCCAGCCCGGGGTCCGAGCCCCCCGAAAGCGCCTTCACGCCCGTGTCCCTCCCGCGTGGGTGGGCGACACTGTGCATTCACGTGCGCGCACACACGGGGTTACTGCGAGGCAGGGTCACGCCGAGACGGACGTCCTGGCTGCCCCCGGCGACCGCTGCAAGGAGCCTCGTGATTCACCGCCCCGAGTCTGGGAAGCGGCGTCCCCGCCTGGCCTGGCACCGCTGCTGTCCTCCAGGCCACCGGAGCTGGTTAATGTCAGGGTCAGGCCTGGACACACGCTGCCGCGGGATATTTTTAGGGAGGGAGAGTGTGTGGTCGGTTATCTGTGCCCAGGGCTCCCCGGCCAGGAGTGGGCAGGAGGGGGGAGGCCGCGGTGACACGCGAGGTCCCTGCCAGCAGGCCCGTGACTAATTTAGGCAAAAGGCTGCGGCGTGGGTTCTATTTCCATCCAGCAGGAACAGGTGCGGCGGCCCCGTGCCCCGCCCCCGCGCCCCGTGGCCCGCAGCCCCCATAGGCCACGGCGGGGGCTGCCCCGGGCTATAAAGTCGCCGGGTTTTCTCAATGAAGTCGGCCACCGGCCACCGAGCGACCGTGACCGCGGGGGTCCAGCCCTTCTCCCTCCCACCGAGATGCAGATCATCGTGGGCATTGGAGGGTGAGTGGGGGGAGGGCTGGGGGCCACGGGGCCCCCGGAGCCTGGGGTCGCAGGGGCCCCCGCCGCCCAAGGTCTGCCCGCCAGCCCGGTCTCTTGGGGCCTCCATTGCACCCCATCTTTTTAAACTTTCCAAAAGGAAATGTTTTAGTCCAGTTATACCGCCTTGCAACCAAAAATCCGACGGGACGGGAGAGGATACAAAGATCAGGGAGCACCCCAGAAGGCACTGAGCCTCCCCTGGGGGAGGGGCTCCCCACAGGGACAGCCACCTGGGCAGGGGAGGGGTCCCCGAAACGGCACTGGCTGAGGCTGTGTGTGGTGGACACTACCTCTGGGGGACCTCAGCTTATAGAAGCGGCCTCCAGCCATCTGTCACCTGCAGATTTAATCCCGCCAGTATCTACGGCTTGGAAGGCGATGCCCGATTTGAGCCCGAGCACGGCCGGGCTCTGCGGGCGCCCGGCTGGGTTCACCACTCTGCCGTCGCCCTCTTGACGCTCCTAATACGTCTCGGGTCAAGGGAACGCCCCGCGTTTTCATTTCACACCGGGCCCCGCAAATTCCCGGGGCCGGGCCTGAGCACAAGGTGTGCCCTTCAGGGCCACCCCCAGTTCCCACAAGGCACGTCCGAGCTGCTTTGCCCACTTCCTCACGGAGGGGCGTTTAGCAGCTGCTGCTCCCAAATCCTAGAATGACCCAGGGGACGCTCCTTTCCAGGGCTTTAGAAAGCAGAGCGCGGGTGCCTCCCAGAAAGTTCTAGCAATCGCCCCTCCCTGTCCTTCATCAGTTCTAAGTCTTGTCTGGGTTTTCCTGGGACTGAGGGATTTCCCAGGATTGGGAAATTTCGGTACCGAAACCAGAAACGTCCAGCCAACTGGGAAGAGTTGGTGCCAACTGCTTAATTTTTATTTTTTATTTTTCGCTCTTTCTTTTTTGTGGACGAGGTCGTACATCTTAGCATAAGTTGACTGCCTCTTTCTGGTTTGAAGGGAACTCCCGTTTTTCTTTTTTCCTATTGCAAATATTTCCCCCCCGTCGGCCCTTGGCTTTTCCCGTGTTCCCGTAAGGCCTGCCGAGGCTAGGGCGGGCTTGGGACTCAGTTTCCCCGTCCTAACGGTGCCATGTCCCAGGGCGGCGGGGAGGGTGCCCGGAGCGGGGACATTCAGGGTGTCCCCGGCACGTGGCCAGTCGGCGTTCGCCGTTTTTGTTTGAATCTTCCCGCCGCCCGGCCTTTCCTTCTGCCCCCGGGGAGGGAAACGCTTGTGGCCTGCCCTGCGGGGTCACGGGTTTTGTTTTCCATGTCAGCCGAACCCTGGGGTGCTGGTTTGGAGGGAGCCCCCAGCCCCGGCCGTCCCCCCCCCCCCCGGCCCCGCCGTCCCCCCCCCAGCCCCAGCCGTCCCCCCCCCCGGCCCCGCCGTCCCCCCCCCAGCCCCAGCCGTCCCCCCCCCCGGCCCCGCCGTCCCCCCCCCCAGCCCCAGCCGTCCCCCCCCCGCCCGCAGCCGCCGCCGTCCCCCCCCCCAGCCCCCGCCGTCCCCCCCCCCGGCCCCGCCGTCCCCCTCCCCCCGGCCCCGCCGTCCCACCCCGGCCCCGCCGTCCACCCCGGCCCCCCAGCCGTCTCCCCCCCCCCGGCCCCCCGCCGTCCACCCCCCCCAGCCCCCGCCGTCCCCCCCCCGGCCCCGCCGTCCCCCCCCGGCCCCGCCGTCCCCCCCCCGGCCCCCGCCGCTCCCACCGTCCACCCCCCCGGCCCCCAGCCGTCCCCCCCCCTCCCCGGCCCGACCCGTCCCACCCCCCACCGCCGTCCCCCCCCCCCGGCCCCGCCGTCCCCCCCCCCGGCCCCCGCCGTTCCACCCCCCCCGGCCCCCGAGCCGTCCCCCCCCCGGCCCCGCCGTCCCCCCCCCAGCCCCCGCCGTCCCCCCCCCGGCCCCGCCGTCCACCCCCGGCCCCAGCCGTCCCCCCCCCCGGCCCCGCCGTCCCCCCCCCAGCCCCCGCCGTCCCCCCCCCGGCCCCGCCGTCCCCCCCCCGGCCCCGCCGTCCACCCCCGGCCCCAGCCGTCCCCCCCCCGGCCCCGCCGTCCACCCCCAGCCCCAGCTGTCCCCCCCGGCCCTGCCATCACCCCCGGCCCCGCCGTCCCCCCGCCCGGCCCCAGCCGTCCCCCCCAGCCCCAGCCGTCCCCCCCGGCCCTGCCATCACCCCCGGCCCCGCCGCCCCCCCGGCCCCCGTGGCCTCACGCGCCCGCTCCTCCCAGCGTGACCAACGGCGGCAAGACCACGCTGGCCGACCGCCTGCTGCCGGCGCTGCCCAACTGCTGCCTCGTCCACCAGGACAGCTTCTACAAGGTGACTGCTCCTCCAGGGCGGCGGCCCCCGGGGAGGGGACAGGCCTGGGCGGCGCCCTCTGCCGTCCCCGTTGGCCCGGCCGGGCCAGGAGGGTGAGGGCGGACGCCCCCGCTGGCCGGGCACCTGCTGCGTCCGAGGGGGGCCAGGCCACGGCGGGGCCACGGCCGCCCCGTGGGATAATCCCACGGCCCCGTCCCCATCCCATCTGGAAAGCGGGGTGCTGAGCCCACGCCCCCGGTTTGGAGGAGGGGTCCCCTCCTGTCCCCTCCTGAGGGTCCGAGGCCAGCCGGTGCCCCCCAGCCACCGGGCGCATCAGAGCCTTGAAGCATCAGCAGCCCGGGAAGGAGGCAAGCAGCTCTGGGCCCCCCAAAAGTGCCGGCACTCCCCAGGACGGGGGTACAGGGGGAGAGCGGGGAACGGGCCCTCAGCTGCGGTCGGGGCCCCTCTTTCAGCCCCAAGACCAAATCGCCGTCGGGGAGGACGGATTCAAGCAGTGGGACGGTAAGGACGGCCCCCGGCCCCCTGGCCCCCCGGCCCCCCGTGCCCCCCGTGCCAGCGCGGGACCCTGGCGCCCTCCACCCACGCCCGCTCTCCCGCCAGTGCTGGAGTCACTGGACATGGAGGCGATGCTGGGCACCGTGCAGGCCTGGAGGAGCAGCCCCCCGAAATTTGCCCGCGCCCACGGGGTCGGCGTCCGGCCCAGCCCCTCGGACACCCACGTGCTGCTTCTGGAAGGCTTCCTGCTCTACAGCTACAGGTGAGGGCCGGGCCAGGGCGGGAGGTCGGGGCCTGGGACAATCACCCTCACCTCCGGGGGAAACTGAGTCCCCCCGTCCTGAGCCTCGGCCTTCCTCGGGCAGATCGGGCGTCGGGCTTTGCTGTGTGAGCCCAGGCAGGTTGCTGCACGTCTCTGGGCCTGTCCAGATGGGAGGGGATGATTCTAGGCCCCAGAGGGGATGTGCCTGGTGCACATCCCGGAACCCCCGGACCCAGAACCCCCGGACGCTCACGTCCCACCCCACCTGGAGAAGGCTGCGCCCCGGGGCGGGCTTTGTCCAGGGCCCCCCGGGGAGGGCAAGCCCCCTCGGGGCTGAACGTGCCCCCCTCCCTGCCAGGCCCCTGGTGCCCCTGTACAGCCGCCGGTACTTCCTCACCGTCCCCTACGAAGAATGCAAGTGGAGGAGGAGGTGAGGCTGCAGGGGGGCTGTGGAACGTTCTAGAAGAAGCCGGGGCTCCGGGGTCCATCCTGCCGCCCCCCCCGACCTCTCCCTGCCCACCCGTCTCCTTTCCCAGCACCCGCAGCTATGCGGTCCCCGATCCCCCTGGCCTCTTTGACGGCCACGTGTGGCCCATGTACCTGAAGTACAAACAGGAGATGGAAGCCAACGGCGTGGAAGTGGGTGAGCCCCAAGCCCAGCCCCGCGTGGGAACGTGTGGGAGGCCTGGAAGTCCCTCCTCGAGTCTCACCCCTAGTCTCGCTTGCTTTTGGCCCAGGAGGCCGGCCCGTCCCCCTCTGAGCTGGCCACCCGGGGCTGACCGGGCCCTCGGCCGGTTCCCCAGCGGCCCCCTGACCGCGCCCTTCTGGTTTTAGTGTACCTGGATGGCACGCGGTCCCGCGAGGAGCTTTTCCGCCAGGTCCTGGAGGACATTCAGAACTCGCTCTTGAACCGCTCCTAGGAGCTGCCGGCGCCCCCTCGCCCCGCCGCCCGGGCCTGGGTGCCCGTTTCCCTCCGGGGACATCCGTCCCTAAGAGGGCGGGCCCGGGCCTCCCCCCGGGCTCCCGGGTCCAGCCTCAGAGACCCTCACGCGGCTTCCGCGTCCATCCCAGCCCTGGTTGTTGTCGGGGTCCTGCGTGTTTGGTTGGAGACACGGAGGGGCCCCCTCCCGTCCCCTCTCCTTGATCTTGGGGCGGCCTCTGGGGACAGCACCGAGAGCTCCGGGCGGCTACTGACAACACCTGTGGGACTCGGGGCCTGTGGCGGTGGCGCTGGGCCTCAGTTTCCCCAACGGGGAAATCTCCTGCTGGCTTTCAGCGGGGCCGGGGCTGGGAGTCCGAACCCAACATGCCCATGAAGCACACGCCTCATGGTCCCCCGAGCCAAGCCCGACCCCTCTCCCTCGGAGCCCACCTCTCCCCGGCCCCTCGCAGCCAATTCAGTGGGCCAGCCCCCATTTCACAGAGGGGGAAACCGAGGCTCAGGGACGGGCCGCGGCTCGCAGGAGCAGGGACCTGAGCCCACGTCTCTCCAAGGCCGGGCTCCCTGCTCAGTGGGAGGCTGCAAAGTCCAAGGATGCTGGAGCCCCGGAAGGGGGGACCCGCGGCTCCCCTCAGCCTGAGGGCGACACCCCGCGGCCGGGCGTGGAACTGCAGCCGCCCCCGGTTACTCTCTGCCCAGAAGGGCAGGAAACCTTCCAGTCCAGATTTGGACAAAACCACAGGACGTTCAGAAATCATGGGGGAAAAATAAATAAAAATAAAAAAGAACCAATTACCATCTGACCTGGCAAACTCACTCCTACGTGTAGACCAAAAGGGATTGAAAACGGGGACTCAAAACGGATACTTGGACAGGAAAGTTCTCCAGCAGCCAAAAGGCACAGGCCACCCGGGTGTCCTTCCACCCATGGAGGGAGAAACAAACGGGCGCCGCCCATGCGGTGGAATAGTATTCAGCCATGAAAAAGGAACGCAGAGCCAACACATTCCACTGCACGGAGGAGCCTTGAAATCCCGATGCTCAGGGATAGAAGGTCGAGGCAAGAGGGCAGCTGCCTGAGTCCACTCATGTGAAATGTCCAGAAATGGGGAAATCCGTTGAGACAGGGAGCAGAGCTGTGGCTGCAGGGGGCAGAACGGGGAGTGACGCTAATGGGTACGGGGTCTTCCTTAGGGGTGGTGAGATGTTTGGGGGGCTTGAGAGAGGTGGTGGCTGCATGACATGGTGAATACAGTAAATGCCACGGAATTGTACCCTTTAGAAGGCTGCGTTTTATGTTATGTGGGTTTCACCTTGGAAAGGAAAGGAGGGAAGCGGATGTGGCACAACAGATAGGGCGTCCGTCTACCACCTGGGAGTTCCGCGGTTCAAACCCTGGGCCTCCTTGACCCGTGTGGAGCTGGCCCATGCGCAGTGCTGATGCGCGCAAGGAGTGCCGTGCCACACAGGGGTGTCCCCCCGCGTAGGGGAGCCCCACGCGCAAGGAGTGCACCCATAAGGAGAGCTGCCCAGCGCGAAAGAAAGTGCAGCCTGCCCAGGAATGGCGCTGCCTACATGGAGAGCTGACGCAGCAAGATGATGCAACAAAAAGAAACACAGATTCCCGGTGCCGCTAACAAGAATGCAAGTGGACACAGAAGAACACACAGCAAATGGACAAAGAACAGACAACGCGGGCGGGGGGGGGGGAGAGGGGAGAAATTTTTTTTTAAATCTTTAAAAAAAAAAAGAAGGAAAGGAAAGGAAGGTGGGGGAGGGAAAAGAGGGAGGGAGGCCCCTTCTCCGAGCTCCCTGCAGTGGGTCCCTGGTGGGGGGTGCCATTGGCTCCGGGGCTCCCCGCGTGGGCTGGGCGGCGGGGGCCCATCCCCCAGGCTCCACCCCTGAGGGCGCCCCATCTCGCCTCAGGCCCAGCCTCGGGGCGGGGGTCCCAGTCGCCTGGGAAAATGCTCTCTTCTCGCGCCCCGGCCCAGGCGCCACCCCAACTGCCCCTGTCCCCTGAGCCGCCGCCTTCTCCAGCAGGACTCGCCCCGCCTTGCGGGCATTGGCTGCCCTTCTTTGTCCCTCTGGACCCCAGACCCAGTGAGGGACAAGGTCGCTAAGCAGGCGACCGAAGGGCAGATGGACAGTAACTGGCCCCCCACCCCTCTCGGCCAAGCCCAGCCCCAGCCCCCAGCACGACCCAGCACTGCTTCCCATGGGGACCTCTTCCCTGCCCGGCGCTGGGGTGGGGACGGGGGCCAACGAGGGCAGGTCTGGAGGGACCCCGCAGGCTTTGGGGTCTGGGGGCTCGTGTCCTGCACTTCGAGGCGCCCTTCCCCCTGATCCGAAGACCCCATCTGGGCCGCTTGTAGGGAGACCACCTCGTCCTGGTTTGGCCTGGACCGTGCTGGTTTTAGCAGGGAAAGTCCAGTCTCCCATGACCCAGGGCGGCTGGTCAGCCCAGCTGCTTCCCCCACAGGGGCCACCAAGGGAGAGATGAAAGGGCCACAGGCCACGGCGGCCGAAGGGCCCCGCTTCTCATCTCAGCTCTGTCAGCAACCCCCCGGGGGTTCTTTTCAAGAATCTGAAAAGACAACCCCCGGAACAGGAGAGAATATTTGCAAATAGATTATTGGATTAACAGGCTTGGAGCCAGAATATATAAAGAGTTCTTGCAACTCAACAAGAAAGAAAACAAAGAATGCAAATCAAAAATGGGCAAAGACATGAATGGACATTTCTCCAAGGAAGACCTACAGATGGCCGAGGAGCACACAGGAAGATGCCTGACTCCATCAGCATCTGGGAAGTGCCAATCAAAACCCCAGAGGGGTACATCACACAAACCAGGATGGCTCAAATCCAAGAGTCAGATAATAACAAGTGTTGGCAGGATGTGGAGTAAATGGGCCTTCACACACTGCTGATGGGAGTGTAAAATGGGGTAGCTGCTTTGGAAAAGTCTGGGAGTTCTTTCAAACATTACACAGAGTTACCACATGACTGAGCAAATCCATCCCCAGGCGTCGACCTACTGAAGGGAAATGAAAACACCTGTCTACACAAAAACAGTTCACAGATGGGTTTTTGGGGGTGATGAAAACGTTCAAAAATTGATTGTGGTGATGTTTGCAAAGCCCTATGGATACACTGGGGAGGAATGTAGCTCAAGTGGTTGAGCACCTGTTTCCCCGGTTCGATCCCCGGTACCTCCAAATCAAAACAAACGAACGAAAACCAATTCTCTTTGGGGAAAAAACAAACTCTCATTGGGAAGTGGATGTGGCCCAGTAGTTGAGCGCCTGCTTCCCATGCATGAGGTCCTGGGTTCAATTCCTGGTACTTCCTAAAAAAAACAACAACAATACCCTGTGAATATACTGAGCATTGCATTGGATGTGTTAAATGTGTGACTCCCATGATATGCTAGTCATAAAGCTGTTAAAAAAAAAAATCCTTCCCGGAATGAAAAATATCCTTCAGGATTTGCTATGAAAAAAAAACAAACAAAAACACAGTTATAAATTTTGTATCAGAAAATATTTCCAAGACTTGGGACTTTAATCAAAAAACCCATTAATGCGGGGAGTTACCGTTCATGGGTGGAGTTTCCGCTTGCGGCGATGAGAAAGTTTTGCTCCTGGGTGGTGGTGGTAGCCTATACTGTAAACGTAATTAATGCCACTGAATCGTACGCAAAAAAGCTTAAAACGGCAAATTTTATGTTCTCTCTCTGCTGCCACAAAATTTTTAAAAAATGCATTAATGCCTGTCCACTCATTAAAATAGAACTCCCAGCACATCACCGCCGCGCTAATAAATGAACAGGGCACTAAACGTCAGTTCGCTCAACCATCATTTAACGGGCGCGAGGCCCGGCGGTCCACGGGGCCAAATCCACTGGTGTCTGCACGACCTGGGAACTAAGAGACGGTTTCTCCCTTTGTCAACGGTTGGAAAGAAAGTAAAAAGTAGAGTTAAACCGCACGGCAGGTGGAACTGATAAGGCACCCGCCTTGCAGCGTCTATAAATAAAGTTTTATTGGCACATGGCCACGCATGCTCATTTTGCAAACTGTCAGGGGTGGCTTTCGCGCGCCACGCCGCGGCGGAGTCGAGGAGTCGCGACAGCAGCCGGCTGACCTGCGAAGCCCAAACCACGGGCCGTGTTTCTCTCTGCAGAAACCGCTGGCTGACCGGGGCGGTGGGCGGTCTGGGGGGACGGCCCCGGCGGAGAAGGAAGAGGCCTGCGAGCTCCTGCCATGGCCTGCCCTTTGCCACCGGCACGGAGCAGAGCACAGATGATCGCTGGGCCCGAAATAGCCCAGGACGGGGCGGGGAGGGGGCAGAGGTGGTTCCGGGGACAGCTGGAGCCCTGCCCTGGCCGCCCAGGCAGCTTGGACAGAATGGTGTAAAAAACAAAAAAGGTTGACCGGAACGTTTTGGGTTTTAGCACCAAAAAGCACGACATGCTGGTAAACCCGTCCTGGGCAAATGGAGACAACTGGTGACTTTAATCAGGACCGACCGCCTTGAGAGGTGAGATTATCCTTCTGACCTATTTCTCTAGGGTCCAGAGATAGAGATTGACTTGCCCAGGGTCACACAGCAGAGCTGAGACTTGAACTTAAGTCTGCTCACTGCCAACCCTGTGTTTTGCTGGCCCGGAAAGTGTGGTCAACGGTGCCTCCTGTCACCCCAGGCCAGGAAGAGCCCGTCTTAACGCTTCCAGAATTCTGGGGTGGGGGGGGGTCCCTCGCGGCCCCCCGTGGCTGGGCAGCCGTGGCAGTCGCGTCCCACTTGCTAGAGCCTTTCCTGCAGGTGGCACCTGCCCCCCTCAGGCCAGGCAGTGGCTCGAGCTCCCCAAAGGCCAGACGGTTTCTGCTCAGAGCCCCCTGCTCCCCCCGGGCAGGGCTGGCCGGTGCCCCTGGACTCGGAGTTTGCACAGACCGGCGGCCCCCCGCGGCCTTGGCTGATCCCCGGCTCTGCCACGTCCTAGCGAGATTCCTAGCGAGATGGCCTGGGCAGGTACGGCGTCTCTTCCGTGCCTCAGTTTCCCCATCTGTGCCTCCGACGCAGCACCGGGCTCTTCTTTTCATCGTTGCCACCGTTTTAACGTTGCCAGCGCCGTTTGTGGCAATGACGATGACAGACCTGAGGCCGGTCCCCCAGCCAGGTGAGTGGGGGAGGGAGAGCCGTACCTGCTGGACATCTGTCGGCGTCCAGGAGGGCTCACACTTCTCTCCACCGCTCGTGAGATGCGTACAATTTCTTTTTGCAGATGGGGAAACTGAGGCTTGGGGAGATGGCGTGCATTGTCCGAGGCCTCTTGGAGGAGATGCGCCCTGGGCCCGGCCATGGAACCCACCCCCCTCCAGCAACGCCCACCCAGGGGTCATCTCCCTCCCAGCTCCCATGGCCTTCCACCCCCTCGGGTTTTCCAGAACATTCCACAGAGCCCAGCCTGACCCCAGGGCCTCCCGGGACCTCCACCGAGGCGGCAGCCCCCAGCGCCGGCTGGCCAGCCACGCCACGGTCCCTCTTGCCTCCACGTGGCCGTGGCCGCAGACCACGGACGTACTGGTGGCCCTTCGGCATCTTGCTGGTGTTTTGCTTCTTAAGTCCTTGTCTCGGTGACTTGTCCACTGTGTTTTGAGAAACGTGAGGTGCTTTGTGCAGCCTGTCGAGATGGCGGATGTGGATTTCTTGGCCTGGTAGGTGAACTGGCTTGGTTTAGGTCCGGCAGTCCCACTCCTCGGTAGAGACCCAGAAGCATCAGGACAGGCATTTGCCCACCGATGTTCCCAGCAGCACGTGTCCATCGACAGGTGAGTGGACAACAGAGGGGGTCAGGCTGTCCATCCAGACGGAAATATTATTCAGCCTTAAAAAGGAACGAAGCGCTGGCTCACACTATGTAAGGAAGACATCAGGTGGCGTGAAACAGCCAGACACGAAAGGACAGATACTGCACGATTTCTTCTCTATAAAACACTTAGAATTGGCAAATTCACAGACAAGGAAAGCAGGAGAGGACCAGGGGTGGCGGGAGAGGGAGGGAATCCCCATGAGCGTTGAGTTTTGATTTGGGATGATGGAAAGAGTCGGGATATGGGCCGTGGTGCAAGCTACAGTCTTAACGTACCGAAGGTCCACTTAAAAGGGTTATGATTTCTTATTTGTATTTTACCACAATTTAAAATTTAAAAGAAAAAGGGCAGGCAGATAGCCTGTGCCATGTCAGAAAGGGGAAGTTACTTTTTACAAAAGTCATGATGCGAGATGCATGAAAAACATGAAATATGTCTCTTAATGTTGATCTTTTAAAAGAATAATTTTATTTGAATCACTAATCCAACAGCCCTTGGATTCCTTCCTTAAGCAAAGTAATCGTTCTAAACAGGGTTAAACTTTGGGGTAATTTTAGTGATGGCTGGTCTTGCCCTCCCTCTGAAGCCCAAAAAGGGGAGATCTTGCTACAAGGAACCGAGTCCGCCACCGCATCTTCCTGAGGTAAGACGAGCTGGAGCTGCTGGCCCCAGGAACGCCCGCCTCGGGGTTTCTCAAGGCTACAGAACTTTTCCCGCAACTAAAATTTGCTTTAGGCAGTTTCGTATTCCATTTGCCTTTGTGTCATGGGCATTGTTAGCCTCCACTCCCAAATTTTTAAGTTTTTCTCAACAAGGATGATTTCTTAGACCTCCTTTTTGTCTCTTACATAGTGGTCAAGAGAAAATGTTGATCAGTTGATTAAAATTAGGAAAAAAAAAGGAACATATAACACAAAACAGTGAGCCTCAGTGTAAATCATGAACTGTAGTTAATAGTACAATTATATGTTGTGGAATTTTTAAAACCTAATGTTGATTGATTGTTATATTACCAGTAGGCGTAGAAAGTGATGAGGTCATTTTGAAAAACTTTTGACATGATCTTGTCAAGTTAAATGGGGAAGTGGATGTGGCTCAAGGGACTGAGCTCCCGCCCACCACATGGGAGATCCCAGGTTAGGTTCCCTGGTGCCTCCTGAGGAAAACTAGCACGAGAGTGAGCTGACGCAGTGGACTGGTGCAGCGAGCTGATGCAACAAGATGACACAAGGAGGAAAACATAATGAGAGACATGACAAAGCAGGGAACAGAGGAGGCTCAAGCGATTAGGACCTCCCACAAGGGAGGTCCTGGGTTTGGTTCCCGGTGCCTCCTAAAAGGAAGACAGGCACATAACGTACAGACACAGCAAGAGCAAATAATGAGGAAGTGGGGAGAAATAAATAAATCTTAAAAAAAAATAATAAAGTTAAATGCCCACCTATGATGCAGCCATTCAGCTCCTAGGTGTCCCAAGAGGACATGTGCCGGAAAGTTTGTTGTACCTGGCTCAATCCTAATCACCCCCAACTAGAAACACGCAAAGAGCCAAAAACAGTTGTACAGATAAACAAATTGTGGTGCAGCGTGTTTACTGATCAGCAACAAAAATGAGTGAACTACGACAACGTAAGATCACGTGGACAGAGCTCAGAACTGTGATACTGAGCACATGGAGTCCCCGCTACAGGGCTGCGTCTATAAGGAGCTCTGAAACAATCAAAACGAATGCTAGTGGAAAAAAACCAGGGCGGAGCTGTCCCCGACGGTGGTGGGCTTGTACTGGCCAGGAAGAGATCATGGAACTTTCTAGAGGTTAAAGTGACTTTCTATATGCCTGGTAGAGGTTTGAGTGGTACTTAAAGATTCGCCATATGAACATTTTACCTCGAAAAGAATCGAACGCTCTCAATAATTACTGAGCCCGAGTGAATGATTATCCACACGGGGGTATTAGGGGTCAAGTGTACCCTCTGATGTTTGCAACTGACTTTGAAATGCATTTAAAAACAAAACAAAACAATGGATGGATATGAGAAGAGGGTAAGGGATGATAGTTATATAATAAAGCAGAGACACGACAAAGCCAAAAAATAGAATTTTTTTAAACAATACAAAACAAAAATCAAGCAAGGAAAGTAAAATATTTGCAACTATATCATTGTAGAGTTTAGGCAGAAGGGGTTGGGACAGTCACTGTGTGACTCTTTCAAACGTTTCGTAGTTTTGAAATATTTCATTATAAAATGTCGGGGGAGAAAAGAGAAGATACAAACGAGCACCATAAAGAATTGTCTTCTGACTGCCCAGAATTAACGTCTATCAGCATGTTGCTGTATTTCTACTTCTTAAGTCTTTTAAGAAAACGCAGACAGACAACGCTTCCAGGAAATAAAAACCACGGGGGTGGGAAACGCTCCCCCACGTTTCGCCTGAAATCGTTCCGGAGACGCCCAGTGCTAGGCATCCCCCGCCCTTCCAAGTTCAAAACTGTCACCCTCAGGACAGGGGGTCTCCCCGGGGGCGATTCTGCACGTCTGGGGACGTTTGGGGGTGTCACGACTGGGGGTTGCTCCTGGGGTCGAGGAGATGGAGCCCGGGGGTGCGCTCAACACCCCGCAGGGCCCGGGGCGCCCCCACCCCCCCGTGAGCCGGCCTCAAGGTCAGCGGTACCGCAGGGGTGAGACCCCGAGCTCCTTACTTAGCGGAGAAAATCAGATTCCATCCCTGCGCCAGAATCAACTCCCGACGGGTGAGACAGTAGAAACCGGGGTGACCCCCAGTTTCTGGGGTTCCCCTCCTTCCCCACCCTAATTGGTTTGTGCATTTAAACGAGCGCAGCCTCCTGGGCTGGCAGCAGGGCGGGTGATTATGGGGTGCAGAGGGTCGGGGGGACAGTTGAGTCCCCTAAACCAGAGGCTCTGAACTGGGGCCATTCTGTGCACCCCCAGGAACATTAGGCCATCTGGGGGGACATCTGTGGCTGTCACGGCTAAAGGGGGTGCAGCTGGTATCGAGGGGGGAGCTCAGCGCCCCACCCCAGGGAACGACCCCGATGCCAGCCGTGCCCTGGGACCCCTGGCCCTGGAGCCGCCAGGAGGGCACAGCCCTGGCGCGCCCCCGGGCCGCCCGCCGCGCGGCTGACGCCTGGCTCCGGGCCCCCCCTCGTCCCCGACCCCGGGTGACAGGGCACCCACCGGGGCGACCTTCCAGGCGAGGAGACCAAGGGGGGAGGCTGGGCCTGGACAGCGCCTCGGGGCTCCGTGGGGTGGGGGGAGGCAGGGCCCCCATCGGGAGGCCCACCTGCAGCCCCCCACCCTACAGTGTGAGGGGGCAGAGCGGGTCCCACCTGAGCCCGCCCTGGGAGGTCTGCTGGACAGACACACTGACCGACCGACAGGGGGCAGGGGGCCTTCCCCTCGGGTGCAAGACCCCCCAGGATCTGCCCTTCCTGCCCTGTCCCCAAATGTCCTCGCAGAGAGAGGCACGAAGGGCCACCCCGGAGGCGGCGCGGGGGCCCGGCGAGGCGGGGGCGAGGCGCAGGCCTGCCCCGCCCCTCCCCCCACTCTATTTTGGGACCGCCCCCCCCCCAGCATCTGCTGCTCCCGTCAGCTAGCACTCGGCCACCCCTTCATCAGCGCTTTCTCGGCCACCCCCCTCACCCCAGATTCCACAGGGGTAGCCTCCAAGGGCGCCCCTGCCCGGGCGCCCCGCCCTGCCGCCGCCAGCGCCTGGGGGAGAAGCAGGGCAAGGGGGGCACGGGGGGCCGCCGGCCTCAGCCTGTCGCCGCCGGGAGGCCCCCAAACCCGCCCGGGCGAGTCGGGGGCGGCCTGGGGAGCTCCCGAGACGCGGCCTCGCCGCCCCCGTCCTGTCCGGGCTCTTCTCCGGCCTCCAACAAGGTCACGGGTGGAGGCGGTGCGGGGCTCAGGACACCCGGGTCCGTGGAAATCGGCCGGAATGGGGCGCACTCGAGGGGGCCTGAGTGACCCCCAGGAGGCTGGTGGGGGTGGGGGAGCCGGTCCCCGTGCCCACCCCCCACCCCCACCCTGGGGGCCTGGCCCGCGCCGGCCGGGACAAGTGGCTGCGTCACTGCCAGACAGACATGCACCTGCTGCCCCCAGCCTGGGGTGGGGGTGTCCCCGGCTCCGGCGCCTCTCCTCCCGGCGGCCGTCCCCCCGACATGCGGGCTGGGCCGCCCCGGCAGGGACGGACGTCGGGGGCCCCCGAGAGCTGTGCATCAGAGGGTCCTGGAGGGGGGGAGGGGGGCAGCTCGTTTCACCACTGTCGCCGGTGTCGCGTGTTTGGGGCCGGGCGGAGATGGGGCGAGGTGGTTTGGGTACTTACTTGTCTTTTTGTCTCACAACAGGGGGTTACAGAGCTCGGGGGCTGGAGGAGACGCTCGGGGCGGGCGGGCCCGGCTTTATAGGGGCTGCCCGGGGCCCTGGGCGCGCGCCCGCCGCTATTAATAGCCGCGGCCCGCGCCGGCGCCTCATGCCCAACTACGGCCAAGAGCGCGGCAGCTGCGGCGTGGCCGGCCCAGCCCCCGCCTCGGGCCCCAGGGGCCGGACCCCACGGGCTCGCCCCGAAGTCACGCTTTGGAGGACCCTAGGGGGTGCTGGGCCCTGACACACGCTGGTTGGCATCTGAAGGGGCAGGTGGAACCCGGGTCCCGGGAGGGGACAAAATTGGCCTTGAACTCAGCCTCCTACATCATCAGCAGGGTGATGAATAAAAGCAGCGCCAAGGGCGGGTGACCGCGAGGACACGGGCGACAGGGAAACTGGGGCGGCCGCCATGGAAAGGAACACGGCGTTTCCCCAAAAGTTCAGCCCAGGATTACCGTCCATCCCAACAATCCCACTCCTTGGTCTAGACCCAAAAGAATTGAGAGCAGGGACTTGGACAGAGAGTTGTACATCAGTGTTCACCATGCGTCACCCGCAATAGCCAAGAGGTGAGGCAGCCCACGTGCCCGCCGAGAGACGAATGAAGGGGAGCAGGTGTGGCTTGAGCAGTGGGTGCCTGCCTCCCACATGGGAGGTCACGGGTTCAGCTCCCAGTGCCTCTTCAAGAAGATGAGCAGATGCAATGAGCTGGCACAACAGAAACAACGAGCAGGGAGCAGACATGGCTCAAGCAGTTGGGTACCTGCCTCCCACACAGGAGGTCCCAAGTTTGGTTCCCAGCACCTCCTAAAGACAACGAGCAGGGGCAATGAACTGGCACAACAGACAGGCAAAATGAGCAGGAAGCAGATATGCAGGCACCTTCCTCCCACATGGGAAGTTTCAGGTTCAGTTCCCAATGCCTCCTAAAGAAGATGAGCAGACACAACGAGCTGATGCAACAAACGGACACAACAAGCAGGGAACAGATATGGCTCAAGTGGTTGGGTGTCTGCCTCCCACACAGAAGGTCGCAGGTTGGGTTCCCAATGCCTCCTAAAAGAGGATGAGCAGACGCAACAAACAGCGAGCAGATCGAGTGGAAACTACGAACAGACAGATGAGGGAGCCATCTCAATGGGGGGTTAATTTTTAAAATTCTTTAAAAAAAAGTGATGAACAGAAAAGCAAAATATGGTCCACCAGACAGTGGAATATTATTCAGTCGTAAAAAGGAATGAAGCTGATATATTTGGGGACATGGGTGAGCCTTGACGACATCGTGTTGAGGGGAAGAAGCCAGGACAGAAAGACTGACCGCTGTCTGATCCCTCCTCTAGGAACCATCTAGAACCAGCAAATTCAGACAGGCAGGAAGTCGGTCTACAGCTCCCAGAGGCTGTGGGAGGGGGCCGGGGGAGGCGGGTGCTGCTTCATTGGCGTGGAGCTTCTCTCTGGGAGATGAGCTGCTGGGTGATGGCTCGCTGGGAATGTGAAGAGCGCCACTGAACTGCACACATAGATGTGCTGACACGCACATCTCGTGCTATCTCCCCGTGACCACAATGTGGAAGGAAGAAGACAGCTGGCAGAGGCACGTGGCGCCGCTGGCCCAGGGCAGGGCCCACGGGGACGCGGAAGGCAGCGCCGCCGCCGCGCCTTGCTGGCGGAAGGGCACAGAGCCCGGGAGGCTGGCCCGGGCCTTCGGTTCCAGGCCGTTCCACGCCTGCCCGGTGCTAGTCCCATCCAGGACACTCGGCCTGGCTTGTCCCTGAGCCTCCTGCCCGGACCTCTGACCCCCGAGAGCCCATCACTGGGGGGCGCGGCACCGCACGGACCGGGCAGCCGGGGTTCCGTACCCAGGAGCTTTCCAGGAGCCGAGCCCCGGCGCGTGGCGTGTTTCACCAGCGCGAGGGCTGCAGCGCGTATCCGAGCGCCCTTCCTCTTTTCTGCAGCTAAGTGTCATCCCGTGCACTCATCCGCCGATGGGTGGCCTCCGCCTTCGGCACGTGGGTCACCCGAGGACAGGCGTCTGTCCGCGCCCTGCCGTCAGCTCCTGGGGTCCAGACTAGGGTGGGGTTGCCGGGTCGCGCCATTCAGCAGTGAGCTTGCCGGGGAAGGCCGGCGGTTTCCCGCCTCACCCCCGCAGCCGCGCGGGACTCCCGGGGCGGCAGGGCGCTGCCTTTCCTTTGTGTAAAAGAACGGCCGTCCCAGGGGCTGTGAAGCGAGCGCAGCTCCCGCGGCCTCCGCCCGCGGCCTCCGCCCGCGGCCTCCAAGGGGGTGGGCTGCACAGGAGGAGACCACCCGACGGAATACCCGGGGGAGGGGCGCAGCTGCTCACTCAGGACACGCCGGGCCACCCTGGCTCACACCAGCCACGCCCCTGTCCCACACCAGCCACGCCCCTGTCCCACGGTGTCCCGAGCCGCCGCCCCCAGCCAGGCCCCTAGACACCCGCTCCTGCCTCGGCCTCCCCCGGCCCCCCGCCCCTGGCACGGCCCAGCCACCTCCCGCCCACGTGAAGGCCTTCCCAGCAGGGCCTCTGCCAGGCCAGAGACCAGGGAAACCGAGGCCCGGCTGGGTTCCCCTAAGGCTGGCCCAGCAGGCGGGGATGGGGACAGGTCTGCTCTCCAAGCAAGGCGCCGCCCACTGCCTCCTGCACCCACCGGGGGTCGGCCCCGCGGGGAGAAAGCTCCTAAGTGGCACTTACGCCCGGGGTATCCCGACAGCGTGGGTAGGAAAGACCCCGCTCCAGCGTGACAGGAGCGCCTCCTGCCGTCCCCCGGGGGCCAGGCGCCTGCCGGCGGGGAGGTGGCGCTGACGGGCGGGCTCCGGGCTGTGGCATGAGCGAGTCCCCACACCGGGTGCCCCCTCCCCACGGGCGCTGTGGCGTCCCGGTGCCTGCGAACGCACTGCTCAGGCCCTGGTGACTTAGAGGGGGTGTGGGGTGCTCTGCTGGCAGCGGGCCCGCGCAGGGCCTGAGTGCGAGGAGGTGCGTGTTAGGAGACGCTGGGGGAGAAAGGCCTGGAACGCCGCGCGGGCGGTTGTTTCATGTGGGTTTTTTAAAAATTACGCAGGCGGGTGCACAGGTACCTTTTCTGTGATGAAATAATTTTAAAAGCAATTCGACACTGTAACAAGAGAACAAACTACCCGACTGATAGTAAAGATAATAAAATAAAAATGATATTTTAAAAGGAAATCCAATTCATAGTAAAAACACAAGTTATTTGGCTCAAGGATAAAAATAATACACAATTAAAAAAATAAAAGTTACAGAGACAATAATAAAAAGGAAAATTTAAAACTGGGCAAAGGGTCTGAAAAACCACTTCCCCAAGATCTGGGCGGGGTAGGGTCAGACGTCGGGAAACACCCGTCAAGACCAGGGGCCGTTTCCCACCGAGGGCGGCTACTTAGACAAGACGGCCCCGAGTGCTGGCGGGACGGCGCAGCAGCGGGAGCCCTCGAGGCTGTGGGGGGGCAGGCGTGCGGAGGCGCAGCTGCCGGGGACCCCATGCGACGAGCCCGCAAAGCGTCACACAGAATCCCCACTCCCAGGTGGCGACCCCACAGGGGCGGAGGCCGGGACATGGACAGACAGCCGCCCCGATGCCCGAGGCTGCGCTGTTCCCAACCGCCAGCAGCGACCCAGCGCCCGCAGCATGTGCGGGCTGAGCCACCCGGGCGCAGACGACGCGGGAACATCCCGAGACGTGGCGCCGAGGAAAGCCCGCCACGTGGAACGGCCGCACTTGGCAAACCCAGGGACACAAGGCGGGGGCGGCCAGGGGCTGCGCAGGGGTGGCGCGGGGGGCGGGCTCTCAGGTGGGGGTGGCGCGTGAATCGTGTCCCGCTCCGACAAGGAAGAAGCCTCTGCTCGAGGCGGGACGCCTGTCCCCCATGCAGGGAGCACGTCCCGGGTGGGCTCTGGGAGGGGCAGGAAGGCCGGGAGACCCTGGGGTCGACCCCAGGGGTGGCGCTGCGGGGACGCCAGGACAGACGAGGGCGCCAGGACAGACGAGGGCGCCGCCCCAGGAGGTGGGGGCCACGCACGACCTGCAGCATCTGCCCTGGGGCCAGGGGCCAGGCACGCCCCCAGAGCCGCCAAATCGTGACAACAGAAAGAATCAGAGACCGGCTAAGGCCTCGGGGACTGTCGCCGGGTGGCCTGCCCTTCCCTACCCCACCCCCCATGCAAAAGCAAGCAGTGGGCAGCAGGAATCAAGGCCAGCGCCGAGGCCGCCACCTCCAGGAGCTGCGCCGGGGTGGCTGTGCCCCGCGGGCGCGAACCCCAGGAACCACTGCGTGTCGGGCCAACGGGAATTTTATTTGCTTCTGGCCTGACACAGGAGCCTTGCCACACAGGCGTGTTCACGCCTTCCATTGGAGCTGGGGGTTCTGCGCCAGGGCAGCCCCCCGCACTGCATCACGGTGGGCGGCCCACACCGGCCAGCAGCCTAGGCCCGCCACCCCCGGTCCCCGCACTGGGCCCCGCCTGCCTGTCGCCACGGCTCCTCTTGGGCCCACGGGGGACTGCAGAGGCCCCTCCCTGCACGTGGTCGGCATCCCCGCCCCACAGGTAGGAGGCCCCGCCTGGCCCCCACAGGCCTGTCCGAGGGCGACACCTAGTGGCCCGCAGTGGCACTGCCACCCCCCAGCCACCGGGGACGCTGGGGCAGGGGTAAGCCCCTGGCCTGAGGGCCGGGGGATGCGGCCTTCTGTCGCTTGGCTCTGAGACACTCCACGGAGGAGACACCCACGCCGACGGGGTGGCCTGCCCTTCTGCAGGGCATCCTGGGGACGCCATCGCGTGCAGCCACCCTGAGCGCGGGGGACTGAGCGCGTGGCGGGGGCCGGCATCCTTCCCGGGGGCGTGGGGACGTGGGGTGCTGGGGTGTGCGGCTGGAGGCTCGCGCCCTGCGTGGTCGGGGAGTGGACGGGGTCCTCCCAGCCACCTCCGTGGGCACCTGGCGGCACGCAGGGGCCTGGTGCCACCATGCAGCCCCAGCGCCGCCCCAGGGGAGTCACGCTCCGGCCTCTGGAGTTTCCTCCGCCTGGTCGGGAGTCCCGTCGCCTCCACCTCCAGACGAGCATCCTTGAGGCCTTGGAGCAAGGCTTCGCCCCAGTGGCCGGGCCGCGCCCGTGCACGCTCCCCGCAGGCTGAGGCCCCTGCGCCAGGCCAGGGAGGGTGTGCAGCAGCCCGCCCCAGGCGGCCCCAGGCGGCCCCAGGCGGGTGGGCGGAGTCTTCGTCCACTGGGAACAGTTCCGACCCAACAGTTCCATCCGGGAGGCTCGGCGCTCCTGGCACAGCTCCAGGGAAGCCAAGAGTGGCTGCCACAGCCAAGGGCACAGGCCGGGGGCCAGGGGGACCAGCGCTGCAGGCCACGCAAGCTCACCAGACCTTCCTGCTTCCCGCCCCTCCAGGGACAGGGCGCGGGCGCTCACCGGCCCCGGCCCTGTGCTCTGAGGGGCGGTCCGGCGCCCCCGCGACCCGCCGGGAGGGCCCGAGACGGCGTGGCTGCAGGGCTCCGGGGCGGCGCGGGGCCTAGCGGAGGCCGCAGTCGCCGCCCTGGAGCTTCTCCTGCTCCATGGCGCGCACCAGGTCCTGCACGAAGCGCATCTCGGACGCCACCTGCTTGGCCAGGGCCTCGTAGCGGTTCTCGAGGCGGCTGAAGCGCCGCCGGAGCCCGCTGGCAGCGAGCAGCGCGCCCTTGGCCTCCTCCTGGGCCTGCCGCTTGAGCGCCTCGGTGCGGTGCAGCTCCTGGCGCAGCCGCCGCAGGTCCTGCCCGACGCTCTCGTGCTCCTCCCGGTACCAGGCCTCCTTCTCCTCGTAGATGGCGGCCAGCGCCTCGACGTCCTCGCGCAAGTGCCGCGTGCTGCGCTCCAGCGCGCGCAGCCCCTCCTCGGCCGCCGCCACCCCCTCCAGCGCCTGCGAGAAGCGCTGGAAGCTGGCGTAGGTGTTGTTGGGCGGCATGCTCGAGTGCGACTTGAGGGTGTACTCCTTCAGGCGCGTCGTCTTCAGCCGCCGCCGCTCGGGCTTCCGGCCGCTGTCCTCGCTCCGCACGTTCCGCCGCTTGATGGCCTGCGGGGGCGGGGCGGCGCGGCCTGGAGCGGGGGACCACGGCACCCCCGCCCCGCCTGCTCCTCTAAGTAAAGCTTCCTCGCACGCGGCAAGCGCCGCCCCTCTGCGCCAGGCCCGCGGCGGCCGGTCAAGCGCTGGCCGAGCCCGGCCGGGCCGTCGCCCTGAGAGGTCCCTGTGGGAGCGCGCCAGCTGGACGCGCCACTGGGCACCCAAGCCAGGGCAGGCAGAACCAGGAAGCCGAGCGCCAACCCCTCTCTGCCCGCCCCCCCTCTGGCCCCTCGAGGCCCTCCCAGAGCCGACAGCACATCTCTGGGACCCCCGGGGACCCCCCGGAGAGGGAGGCTGCAGGAGGGGCTGGGCCCCAGCGGTGCCCGCGGCTCACCTTGATCCAGGAATGCTCCAGGCTCTGGGCAATGGTCATCCTCCTCCTGCAAGACGCACCCGCCTGTCAGTCGCGCCACCTGCACCGCCCTGGCCCCCTCCCGCCTGCGGGCGAGCCCCTGGGCCCGGCACCTCCTGGGGGCTGTGCTGCGGCAGCAGCCTGGCGCGGGGGCCCCAGCAGGTGCAGCCAGGCAACGAGACCCGGAGAAGGAGCACCTGCCCAGGAGGGGACTCAGGGCGGCCGGGGTCTTAAGAGTTTTCCAGAAAGGAACAAACGTCTGGGGTTTCGGCTGAAAGCTTATTGGGCTGGTGACACACTTTCAAATCCTTAGAAATGCCGGCACGGCTGCCCTGCGGCCATCGCTGTGCTCTCCGCGGCCCCGAGGGGACACAAGTCCGGCTCCCACCCTGGGGGCCGCCAGGAGGGCACGGCCTCCGCCTTCCCTGCCGGGCGCCCCGGGGCCCCAGGCGCGTACTTGGGGTCTTTGACGAGCAGGCGGCGGATGAAGTCCTTGGCCAGCTCGCTGGTGTTGCTGAAATACTCCTCGTCGAAGTCGTAGTTCACGGCCGAGATGTTGGTCAGCGTCTCCTGCTTGGTCTCGCCCAGGAACGGCGACGCGCCGCTCAAGCTGGAAGACGCGCAGGGCGCTCGGCGGCCGCTCCCCTCCCACCCGCCGGCTCAGCAGCCCCCGCCCCAGCGCTCGGCCTTCCACGCTGGCCACGCTCCTCCAGGCCATGAGGGACACGGCGAGGCCGAGGAACCGGCCCAGATCAAGGAGACCAAGGGGACGTGGCGGGATCCGGGGCCAGAGGAGGGACATGAGCAGAGAGAGTGCGGAGACGGACAGGGCTGGGGGGGGGGCAGGGGGGCGGCTGGGGGCAGCAGGGGGGCAGCTGATGGGACCATTGCCAAATCACTTCCAGTGTCACCGCTGCACTGTGGGGGATGAGCTGCCAGCACTAGGGGAGGACGGGTGAGTGGTTCACAGGAACTCTGGGCTAGTTCTCAGCTTTTCTGTAACTCAAAGCGAGAAAAGCTCACCGTTTAAAAAATCACCACTCCCTGGAGCCTTTGGGTCAGGCTGCCAGGCCCAACTGGCAAAGAAGGGAATAAAAGAAGGGAGAAGCACATTTACATGGGAAGAGAGATGAGGGAAAACCCAAGCGGTCGTTAGGGGGCAAGTGGGTTGGTGACACGGGCTGTCAGCTGTATCGGTGCTAAACTCTCGCACCTGACCTGACTGCACTGAAGCTGGTCAGGTAAATGGGTCCTCCTGTCTCAGGAAAAACTCACGGCAGTACCGCGCATTCACGGAGCTTGGCGTGCTCGAACTACACTCAAGTGTTGAAAAAAAGGACTGACAGACTGATGGACAGAGGTACAGGTGGGTAGTAGGTAGGTGGATGGACGGACAGAGAGCCAGACACCCGGGTGACGGACGGGTGGACTAGTGGCTGGAGAATGCCACGGCAACTGCGGCAGCTGTCGGGAGAGGTGGGCCTACCCTGCAGGGGCTGCTGGCCTCTCCTGTACAGGGTTTGTGTTACTTTGGCAACCGTCGCGTAAGTTCGAAATTATTTCAAAATGAAAGTTAAAAACCAAAGCCGGGGCTCTGAGGCAGCACTGGGGCCGCACCCCTCTTCCCCCCCCGGCATGGCGGGTAGGCGGGCAGGACGCCAGCCCCCAGCCCAGGGCGCCGCTCCAGAGGCAGGGGCCGCTCGACACGCCACAGCGACAGGAGCCGCGCCCCTCTCTCCCACACAACCCGTCCCTCCCCCGGCCAAGCCCCCCTGCCGTGTGGACAGGCTGGCAAGGGACGCGAGGACGCGGGCGGCGCGGCAGGTGCTCACAGGATGTACGTGATGACGCCGATGCTCCTGCGGAAGGAAAGACGCGTCGGCTGGGTGGCCGGGACCCCGGGCCCCCCAGCCCCGGCCCTGGCCCGCCTTGCTCAGGCCCCGCTTTCCCGGCTGGGCGTGGCCCAGGCTCTGGGCGGAAAGGGCCGGCGCCGGCACAGGTGACGAGGGGGAAGGCGGCGCCCGCCCGCCCCCTCAGGTCCCCGGGCCGGAGCGGTCAGCGCCTCTGCCCCGTGTTCTCCCCTTTCGGGCACAGCCCTCCAAAGAGCGCTTCTCAGGGGCCTCGGCGAGGCCGGGAAGGGGCTCAGGGGCCGCGGGGTGCTGGGGCCTTGGAAGGCTACACCTCACCCGCCTCTGACGCCCCGACAGCATCGAGACGCCACAAGGACAGGCCTCGTGCCAGCCTGCCGGCCCAGCCGCTCTGGGGGAGCAAGGGGGCGAGGGGAGGAACCGGGGCCGGGCGTGGGTGCCCGTGGGTGGGTGCCGGGCTCGGGGCGGCGGCCAGGCGGGGCCCGGGACCCCCACCGCCCCGGCACTCACCACATGTCAGCCTCCAGGCCCAGCGGCTCGTAGTTGACGATCTCGGGAGCTGTGGGAGGCAGGAGGAGGGCGGCTGAGGGCGGCGCGGGGCAGCGTGGAGCGGTGAGCACCCCGCGGGCCCTGCCCCGATCCCGGCACCCCCCGCACCCCGGGGGCCCCGGCACCTCACCCACGAACTCGGGGGTGCCGAAGATGTTCTTGAACTCGCTGCCCGCCTCGATCTTGTGGGCGATGCCGAAGTCGATGAGCTTGATGCGGGGGCTGGGGGCGTTCTTGTCCAGCAGCATGATGTTTTCCGGCTGAGGCGGGGGCGAGGGGGCGGGCGTGAGCAAGGCGGCCGGCCTGTGCCCGGGAGGAGTGCCCAGGGTTCCCCAGAGCCCCGAGAGCAAAGGCTGGACTCGAACTCGGGACCTGGCTGCCACCAGCAGAGGGAGGTCGAGACAGACAACCAAGAGCATGCCCGGCTACGGGTCCCCGTGAGACAGCTGGGCCGAGGTCGCCCCCTCGGCCATGCGGCTACGAGAGCCGAGAAGTCCCGGAAGGTTTCAGCCGCCCTGTCTGGGGCACGACACCAAAGCTGTCCCCATCCGGCTTCGAGGGACACAGCGGCACCTGGCGAGCAGCCGCTTTGTCAAGGGCGAGCAGGGTCTCCAAACTGGAGAGTGAACCAGACTGAGACGTCCAAAACTCTTAGAAAACGGGGGCCCTGGGAAGACAGGCACAGCCCAGGGTGGTACGTGCCCTCCCCGAAGGCAGAGCCTCCGCGCAAAGAGGGCAGAGCGCGTCAGGGGCAGCTACTGCTGACGCACGCGGGCCCCAGCCACCACGTTCGGCTGAAGGAAAAACGAAAACCTGAAAGAAAAGCAGGTACAGAGCGCTGGGACTGTGCCACCACAGCCGCCATCCACAGAGCGGGCGGGCGCGGCAGGGGCGGTTCCGGAAGGGGCTACAGGCAGGGCCCTTGGGAGGGAGAAGACGCCGGGCCCGCAGTGGCGGCAAATCTCATCAGGCGCCAGCATGGAGAACACAGCTGCTCTGGAAAGTTCTCTGTACTATCTTATCGCAGGAAAGCACACTAAGTCCTCCCAACTGCCTCTCGACAAAATGCTTTTAAGAACGTTCAAGGGATGCGGACATGGCTCAAGCAATTGAGCTCCCGCCTACCACACAGGAGGTCCGGGTTCGGTTCAGGTACCTCCTAAAGAGGACAAGCAAGACAGCAAGCTGATGCAACGAGCTGGCATGGCAAGCTGATGCAACAAGATGACACAAGAGACAAAAGGGGGAAGATATAATGAGAGACACAGCAAAGCAGGGAGCAGAGGTGGCTCAGGCGATTAGGCGCCTCACTCCCACATCAGAGGTACTGGGTTTGGTTCCTCGTGCCTCCTGAAAAGAAGATAAGCACACAACAAGCAGACACAGCAAAAGCAAATGAGGGGTTTGGGAGAAATAAATGAACTAAATCTTAAAAAAAAAAAAAAAATTGAGGCTTGCAGAGTCAAAATAACAGTCTCCTGCCCCATCTCCTGCAAAATTACCATCCATTTGACTAACTTTGAAACAAGTTATTTTTCTCTGTTAAAAGTCAATGTAGGCAGCGGACTTGGCCCAGTGGTTAGGGCGTCCATCTACTACATGAGAGGTCCGCGGTTCAAACCCCGGGCCTCCTTGACCCGTATGCAGCTGGCCCATGTGCAGTGCTGCTGTGCACAAGGAGTGCCGCGCCACGCAGGGGTGTCCCCCGCATAGGGGAGCCCCACACGCAAGGAGTGCGCCCCGTAAGGAGAGCCACTCAGCACGAAAGAAAGTGCAGCCTGCCCAGGAATGGTGCCGCACACATGGAGAGCTGACACAACAAGATGATGCAACAACAACAAAAAAACACAGATTCCCGTGCCACTGACAACAACAGAAGCGGACAAAGACGATGACGCAGCAAATAGACACAGAGAACAGACAACCGGGGTGAGGGGGAAGGGGAGAGAAATAAATCAATCTAAAAAAAAAAAAAAGCCAATGTACTAGGGAAGCGGCTGTGGCTCAACCGACTGGGCTCCCGTCTGCCATATGGGAGGCCCTGGCTTCGCGTCCCGGGGCCTCCTGGTGAGGGCGGGCTGGCCCGCGACTGTGCAGAGCCGATGGCCCGCACCTGCAGAGAGCTGTGCAGCAAGATGACGCAACAAAGGGAGACAAGCAGACACAGAAGAACGTGCAGGGAATGGACACGAGAGCAGACAGCACGGAAGCGGCAAGGAGGGGAATAAATAAATACAATAAATCTTCAAAAAAAAAAAAGCCAATGTACTAGGAGCAGATGTGGCTCAAGTGGCTGAGCGCCTGCTTCCCACACAGGAGGTCCCATGGGAGGCCCTGCTGCCTCCTAAAAACAAAAACAAGCAAAGAAATGAAAAAACCAACTCAGGGAAACGGATGTGGCTCAGTGGTTGAGCGCCAGCTTCCCACATACAAGGTTACAGATTTAATCCCTCGCCATAGTACCTCAAAAAAAAAAATCAGGGGAAACGGACTTTGGCCCAGTGGTTAGGGCGTCTGTCTACCACATGGGAGGTCCACGGTTCAAACCCTGGGCCTCCTTGACCCGTGTGGAGCTGGCCCATGCGCAGTGCTGATGCGCGCAAGGAGTGCAGTGCCACACAGGGGTGTCCCCCGCGTAGGGGAGCCCCACGCGCAAGGAGTGCACCCATAAGGAGAGCCGCCCAGCGCAAAGGAGGGAGCAGCCTGCCGAGGAATGGCGCCGCCCACACTTCCCGATCCGCTGACGACAACAGAAGCGGACAAAGAAACAAGACGCAGCAAAAAGACACAGAAAAACAGACAACCGGGAGGGGAGGGGAATTAAATAAATAAAAATAAATCTTTAAAAAAAAAAAAAAAATCAATGTACTGGGAGCAGGTGCAGCTCAAGTGGTCCCCACGTACGAGGGCCTGGGTTCAATCTCCAGGACCTACTAAAAAAAGGAGTCGATGCCCTAAAGCCATCTATGGATCCCAAGCAGTCCCTATCACTATTCCGGCAGGCTTTTTCACAGAAATGGAAAGGGCGAGCCTCAAATTCCTAGGGAACTGCAAGTGGCCCCGCATAGCCGGGGTATTCTGAAGAAAAAGAATGAAGTCGGAGGGTTCCCACTTCCTGATTTCGAAACATACGACGAAGCTACGGTCATTAAAACAGTGTGGTGCTGGTCTAAGGACAGACCCCAAGCCTGATGGACGAGACTGCAGAGCCAGGGATCAACCGCCCACCCAGGCCAGGTCCACTCGGCGGGGAAAGAGCAGCCTCCTCCCAAGCGGCGCTGGGCCCCTGGAAGCCACAAGCAGGGTGGGGAGGACGGGCCCGACCTCTCGCCGTACACAGGAATTAACCCAACAAGAGCCAACACTACCAAACGCTCGTGAGCAAATGGGGAACGAGCTCCAGGGCCCTGTGGAGGGCAAGGGATTTTCAGATTTTACCCGAAAAGCACACATCGCAAAAGAAGAGAGTCAACATGGACTTGGCCAAAATTAAAAACTTCCGTGCATGCGAGGAAGTGAAAAGACAACCTACGAAAGGACATACCGTAGGGCTGTGTTACCATGACCCAAACAGACTGTGTCACGTACTGCAGGATTCAAAATATTTTTTATATGTATCCGGTACATTTAATTGAGAAGTGGGTGTTTTTATTCAACTGTGTTTTCTTTTTAGTTTTTAAGTGTTTATATTTTCAATTATTAAATGTATACGATAAAGTTAATTTAAAAAAAAAAAAAAAGACAACCTACAGAATGGGAGAAAGTACTGTGATTATACCAGGCACCTTTGATTGTACACTTTGGAGGGGTGGAATGTTTTATGAATGTGGATCGATAAAATTTAGTTTAAAAAAAAGAATGGGAGAAAATATTTGGAAACGACGTGATAGGGCTTTAATATTGAGAATACACAATGAACTCCTGCACCTCAACAAGAAAAACCACCCAGTTAAAAAAGAGGCCAAGCTGGGAAGCAGATGAGGCTCCAGCAATTGAGCTCCTGCCTACCACACGGGAGGTCTGTGGTTCAGTTCCTGGTGCCTCCTAAAAAGGAGAGAGCAAGCTGGCATGACAGGCAGGCACGGCAAACTGACACAATAAGACGATGCCACAAGAGACATAAGAAGAAAAACATGATGAGAGACACACCTAAGCAGGGAGCGGAGGTTCCAGGTGCCTCCTAAAGAAGACAGCGATATAGGCCATGATGTGAACCATTGTCTATGAGGTGCAGAGGTGCCCAAAGATGTACTTACCAAATCCAATGGATGTGTCATGATGATGGGAACGAGTGTTGTTGGGGGGGGGAGAGGGGGGGGTGGGGGGTTGGGGTTGAATGGGACCTCACGTATATATTTTTAATGTAATATTATTTGTAATATTATTACAAAGTCAATAAAAATAAATAAAATAAAGAAGACAGCGAGCTGACGCGACCAGCAGGCATAGCAAGCTGACGCAACAAGAGACGTGGGGAGGAAAAACATAATGAGAGACACAGCAAAGCAGGGAGCAGAGGTGGCTTAAGGGATCAGGTGCCTCCCTGCCACATTGGAGGTCCCAGGTTCGGTTCCAGGGGCCTCCTAAAGAAATAAAAACGAACAGACACAGCAAGTGCAAACAACAAGAGGGTGGGGAGAAAAAAATAAATTAAAAAAAAAAATAGGCCAAGGATTTAAATAAACATTTTCCAAAGAAGATATTCAAATGGCCAGTAAGTATATGAAAAGATGCTCAACATCATTAGCCTTTAGAGAAATACAAATTAAAACTACAATGAGACACTTCACACCTACTGGAATGGCTATTATTAAAAAATTGAAAAGAACAAGCGTTGCTTTTGCCTCTCTGAGCAGTGCTGTGGCAGCTGGCAAGTGGCAGTTGGCGACAAGTGCCTTACAGAGGGCGGCGAGGAGAAAGCAAAGAAGAACGCAAACTGCAGCTGATGGCCTTCAGGGTCGCGTCTTTGAAGTGAGCCCTGCTGATCGACACAACGAGGAAGTTGCATTTAGAAAATTCGAGCAAATCACTGCCCACCCACCGTCTATGGATGGCTCTTACCCGTGACAAAACGTGCTCCATGGTCAAAAAAGTGCAGAGCGTGACCGAAGCCCGTGTCGATGGGAACACGACCAACGGTTATTTGCTTCGTCTGTTCTGTGCTGGTCTTACTAAAAAACGCAACAATTAAATTCAGGAGACCTCAGGAGACCCAGCGCCAACAGGCCCGCCAAATCCAGGTGGTGATAGAAATCGTGACCTGAGAGATGCGGACAGATGACTTGGAAGAAGTGGGTGATAAACTGACTCCAGGCAGCGCTGGTAAAGACACAGAAAAGGTCTGCCAATCTATCTGTCCTCTCCGTGACACGTCCACTAGAAAATTAAAAATGCTGAAAGAGCCCAGCAAGCTTGAACTGGAAAAACTCAATGAGCTTCACAGTGAAGGGAGGAGTTCTGGAAAAGCAACTGGGAATGAGACGGGTGCTGAAGAGGAGCTAGCGGATGGGTGCGAGCCACCAATCCAAGACTCTGTTCAAAATTCAGCCTTTCAAAAGCGACTAATGGAGCTGGCGTGGCTCAGTGGTTGAGCGCCGGCTTCCCACACACAAGGTCCCGTGTTCAATCCCTGGCCCCGGTAGATTAAAAAAAAAAAAAGTGACAAATAAAACGTCTTATTTGTGATGGTCTGCTAAGAAAGAAAGGAAGGAAAGAAAGGAAGGAAAGGAAGGAAGGAATAAAGAAAGGAGTAAGCGTTAGAAAGAATGCAGAGAACTGGGACCCCGCGCACTGTCGGTGGGAAGGGACCGTGGCGCAGCCGCTGGGGGAGACAGGCTGGCAGCTGCTCAGGAAGTGAAACGCAGACTCACCGCGGACCCAGCGATCCCACGCCTACACAGAGAACAAACAGAACTTAAAGCAGGGACCGGGACGGACACTGGTGCGCTGACGCTGACTGCGGCCTGAGCCAAGGGCTGGGGGCCACCCCGTGCCCGTCGACAGATGAACAGCTGAACCAAATGTGGTCCCGCACCACAGAACATTATTCAGGCGTGCAAAGACGGGACCTGCTGGTCCACGCTACAACGTGGGTGAACCGCGAAGACGTCGTGCTGCGGGAACGAGCCAGACACGAAGGGATAAACAGCCTATGATTTCTCTTACGCAAATTTCTTAGAACAAGCAAATTCAAAGAGCCAGAAAGCCAAACAATACTACCAGGGGTGGTGGGAGTGGGAAACTGGGGAGCTACTGCTAAGCTGCGCTCTTCTTTAAGATGACGAAAATACTCTGGAAACGATGAAGGTTCCAGTCTGGTCACTGCACTGAATGTCAAAGAACCATCCACTTAAAATGGTTACCGTGAGGGAAGCAGGCGTGGCTCAAGTGACTGTGCTCCCGCCTACCACACGGGCGGTCCCGGGTTGGGTTCCAGTGCTTTCTAAAGAGGGTGAGCAAGACGGCGAGGTGGCACGACGGGCTAGCACAACAAGACGACGCAACAAGAGACACAAGGAAAACAGAACCAGAGGCACAACAAAGCCGGCAGCGGAGGCGGCTGAAGCCATGCGGCGCCTCCCTCCCACACGGGAGGCCCCGGGCTCAGTTCCTGGTGCCTCCTAAAAAGAGAAGACGAGCGCACAGCACACAGAGCAAATGCAAACAACAAGGGGGTGGGGAGAAATAAATAAAATAAATCTTAAAAAAAAAACACACAAAAACTGGTTACCATGAAGTCTCTGGGAAGGCATGGAAGAGGTGCACGTCCACGGTGGTGTGGGTGACCAGCAGTTACGTGGCTATGACAGTGGCTGACGGGAGAGCCTCCGTCATTTAGCTTCTCCCGGAAGGAAAGCTGCAGACGATTAACGTGGGACTGACAGCATAGGAAAACCTCCTGTAAACCGAGATCAAGGCTGACGGAACACACGGAACTTTACCGACTACGGATGCAGATAGACCAGAGGGCAGGCGGGAGAACGCCGCCGTGACGGCGGGGCGGTGCAGCAGAGGGCCGAGGGGAGGGGGGCTCTGTTAATTGTTGTCGTTATTGGTGGAATGGGGAACGTGCTCTAGGAACCACTGAAGTGACAGATGCACAAATGTGTGGCTGCACCCAAGGCCACTGATTGACACTTCGGGTGGATTTATGCTTCGTTACTATGTAGCAATAAGACTGATTGGTTTAAGAAATGGCTACAGTGACATTTAGATTATGTACTGTCTATCAAAATTATATTTTTATAAAGTGGGAGAAAGAAAAACACAAGAAAGGTCACGAAGCAGAAACCCTGGAAACTGACGCGCTTATCTCAGAGCACCACCGCTGCGCTCAAGGCCTGCTCCATTTCGCTGACGTACACGCGGCCGGGACACACGCTAACCTCGGGGACTCGCCACGGGGCGCTGCTTCCTAGGCAAGGCCGTTACGCCGTCGCCGCGGCCCCGGGCGGCCTCACCTGCACGTCTGCTCGGTTACACCAGACCCCGTGAACACTAACCGCGCATGGGGCCCCAACTGGACCCCACGACAGCGGGGGGGACGGGGGACAAGGAGGGGTGGCGCGCGGGTGAGGCGCGCGGTCTGGTGCGCGGTGGCATAGGTGGCTCCTCTCTCAGCGGCCAGGCAGGGGAGATGGGACCACGGGGTGAGGCTGGCGAGGGACAGGCAGGGGCCCTGCGCCACCTATCCCACCTAAAGTTATCCCACAGGACGTTCTTTTCTAAAAACGCCAAGAGGGGAGCGGGGGTAGCTCAGGGCTGAGCACCTGCTTTGCATGTATGAGGCCCTGGGTTCAAATCCTATACCTTAAAAAATTTTTTTCAACAAAAATGCGGTTTTAAAAGGCCAACAGCGTTTGCCGCTGCTCACCCCCGCCAGGGCCGCCTCTCACTGGGCGCTCGGCCCAAGGGGAACGGGAGAGCAAGGTCGTCTCTATGTCACAGCTCCGCAGAGCAGACTGCCTGCAAATGGACCAGCGGTGAACACCCGGGAAGCGGCTGCCTACCAGAGCCACCGCGAGGTGCGCCCTCTGCCGGAGGGGTGAAGAAGCCACGTCGCCACCAGCCTGGCACGCGGCACTCTGAAATCAGGCGCTGTCACAAGCCCACTGCACCTCATTCGGAAACTTCCCTTCCAGCGTCCAGTGCGAGCAGTTGCTCAGGACTTCAAACAGACCTGTGCTTCCAGGGCACAGCTGTCGGGCAGGTGGGGCAAGTGGGGCCCATCAGGTCGGCCTTTCGGAAGACACCAACCTGTGCGCGAGCCGTGACAAGGTATGGCAATTATGCCAAAAGCCACGCAGCTAGCGCACGGCAGACACGGAGAACGCGCTTAAGAAGCCACTGGGAAGGGAAGCACTTCACCCTCAGAAAAACAACTTTCTTTCTCTTCTTCCTGTTATGGGTAGTTCTGAACGTTAGATTTTCCTTCCCCATGGGGTCAAAAGGTTTCTAAGTTTATGACTTAGGAATGGAATGGAAAAATAGGGGACAGGAATCAGGTATTGGCAGTTTTCCCATTTGCATTTGTTTTTTAAATTTTTTTTCCCCATTTGCATTTGTGTGGATTTTTAATAGAAATGTGGGCACATAAAGCATTAATGCAAACCAAGACATTTGAACAGTTCAACTTTACGGCAATTACAGATACACCTATTAAGTTTTTCTGGACAATGCCTGCATTTGGATTTTTTAAAAATCAAATCAGTTTCTTATTGATGGCAACTAAACCAGGTTTGGAGCATTTTTATCATACAACAGATTCCATCCATTCACTATACTTTTCTGAGTTGTCCAACATCCAAGCACCTGGGGTTTTTTTGTTTGTTTTTTGGGTATTTTTTTGAGGGACCAGGAACCAGGGACCTCGTACGTGGGAAGCGGGCGCTCCACCACTGAGCCGCATCGGCTCCCCTGAGCTGGTTTTATGGTTTGTTTGCTTGTTTGTTTTTGCTTCTTTCTGGGAGGCACTGGGAACTGCACCCTGACCTCCTGTGTGGGAGCCAGGCACTCAACCGCTCGAGCCTCGTCCGCCCCCCCGCCCCAAGCACGTTTTTAAGGTCGTCTGTCCTCTCTGCGTCTGTAAGTCTGCTACTGGAATACATTAAACTAAAATAAATAAGGACAAACAGGCCACTGCCGCCTCCAGCAGCTGAAAAGAGGTCCGCTCAGCGGGGCGGTGGCCGGACTCGAGCCGCCGCCACTCACCTTGAGGTCGAAGTGGGCGATGCGCTTGGAGTGCAGGTAGTGGACACCGTCCAGGATCTGCTTGAGGAACTGCGTGGCCTCGTCCTCGGTCAGCGACTCCTTCTCGGCCAGGAAGTCGAAGAGCTCCCCGCCCGAGACCAGCTCCAGGATCAGCGCCACGTCCGTCCTGTTCTCGAAGATGTCGTGCAGCGTGATGATGTTGGGGTGCCGGATCTCCCGCAGGATGTTCACCTCCCGCTCGATCTCCTCCCGGCTCACCCCGCGCCGGCTGGACGACAGGCGGCGCTTCTTGATGAACTTGGCCGCGTACTCCTTCCCGGTGCCCTTCTGCCGGCACTTGCGCACGATGGCAAACTGGCCGCTGCAGGCCGCCAAGAGAGGAAGGAGGAGAAGCGGGGTGAGCGGGGGGTGGGCCAGGGGAGCAGGGGAGGTGAGGGGAGCCGGGGAGGTGAGGAGAGCCAGGGAAGCGAGGGGAGCCAGGGAGGCGAGGGGAGCCAGGGAGGCGAGGGGAGCCAGGGAGGCGAGGAAGGCGAGGAGAGCTGGGGAGGCGAGGGGAGCCGGGGAGGTGAGGAAGGCGAGGAGAGCTGGGGAGGCGAGGGGTGCCAGGGGGAGCCGGGGAGCCAAGAAGAGCCAGGGGAGGCTCCCTGCAGCCCCGCTGACCCGCCTGGAGGGGCCGAGCCCACCTCCTCGGCCACACCTCCACGCCTCCCACCACCCGGAGGCTCCTTTCCTAGATCCAAGCACCCGGTGCCATGAGGTGACCCAGCAGGTGTAGCTGGACGGGTCACGGTGCCCCCCGTGATACTGTGATCCCCGGTGCGGTTTTGGAAGAGGCAAGGACTGGAAACAGCCAAGTGCTTGTTGGAAGGGAACTGGAGGACGTGACGGTAGGTCCAGGGGAATTTTTTCTTTTATGGAGGTACTGGGGATCGAACCCAGGATCTCGTACATGGGAAGCAGGAGCTCAGCCACTGAGCTACACCCACTCCCCGAGAACTGGTTTTATCCTTTGTTTTGTTTTTAGAAGGTTCTGGGGATTGAACCTGAGATCTCATGCATAGAAAGCAGGGGCTCAACCACTTGAGTTCCACCCTTTCCCCGACCCGGTGGACTTTTAAGCAGCCCTGATAAACAGTGAAGTGGCTCTCTACGTACTGACAAAAGCGCCACGACTGCTAATCGAAAAAAGCCAGGTGCAGGGTGAGGGGGGAGCGGATGAAGCACAAGTGGTTGAGCGCCTGCCTCCCACATATGAGGTCCTGGGTTCAATCCCTGGTACCTCCTTAAAAAAAAAAAGAACGTGCACTTTCTGTTTACAAAAGGTAGGTCTTGCACACATAAACACAGATGCCTGTGAGCATCTAGACTTAGGGGCGAACGTCTAGAAGGACACACTGCAACGTGCTGATAGGTGCCCCTGAGGAGGAGGGCTGAGGACAAGGGGGCAGGCAGGAGGGAGCATACTTTGCGTCTGAGACTTTCACCGACTAAAACGTGTTCCTGACAGAGCTCAGTTTCTTACTTTTAAACAGGAAAGTGCTCCTGCCACAGCAGGCAGGTGGAAGCAGGGGCCACGTGGGCGAAACAAGTTGGAGTTTGATGCTGAAGCCTTAAGCTGGAGCCCCAGAAGTCAGCGCACAGAGGAAAGAGAAGCCAGCCCCAGGAAGGGCGGAATCCTGAGCCCAGGAAGAAGCAAGACCCTGGAAGGGAGGAGCCCAGGAAGCCTGAGCCCTGGCAGACATCAGCAGCCATCTTGCTCCAAATAGACTCTGATAAGGGAAGTAAAGTATGCTTCATGGCCTAGTATCTGTAAGGTCCTACCCCAGATAAACCCCCCTTATAAAATGCAGCAGGCTGCTGGTACTTTGCAGCCGCGCCCTTGGGCTAACACAGGGGCAGAGCCAAGGGTGCAGGCCGATAGAGGGCAGGCCCAGAGCCTGCCTGAGAATCCCAGGGGTCGGCAGCCTTTTTCTTGAAAGAGCCAGAGAGCACGCTGGCTCTGCAGGCCGCACGGCTTCCGTGCTCGGGACTCCTCCTCAAGGCGGCCGCCCAACGCGACAAGCAGCTACGACACGCCGGCGAGCGAGCGGGGCTGCGTCCCACGTTGACCACCCTGACGTGGCGACAGGCTATCACGCCCACATGTCACGGAACCTACTACTTCTTTCCGTTTTTTTGCCCCAACTGTGAAAAAATGTACAAACCATGGAACTTCCAAAACTAAGCCTCAAGGAGCGGGGAGAAAAGAAAGAGGAAAGCGGCAAGCTGGCTGTGGCCCTGGGCCACAGGTGGTGCCGAGTAAGTGACTCCATAAGCTGAAGTGACGGTGTGACCAGGACAAGAACTTGGGAAATACTAAAGAAAGAAAAAACTAACTCCAGCTCCCAGCTAAGACCAACCCACGACCAGCGCCTTGAGTATTTTAACGTTCCCAAGGCCCCACAAATAGGTAGAAGTCCCTATTTATAAAAACTGTAGCACAGCATTCTGCGCCGGTGATCTTTGGTCTTAGGTATCTCACAGACGGTTCCAGATCATTACCTGCAGCTACACTGTCCGCATCAGCCATCACTGGCCACATGCCCTTGAAATGGGGCTGGGTCAAACTGAGGTGCGATGAGTGTGTAAACAACACACCAGCTCTCAAAGGCCTCGGACAGGAAAAAAATGCAAAACATCTCACTATTCTAAAACATGTCAAAAAGATCATCGCTTGGATCTATTGGATTCAATAAAATATTATTGAAATTCATTTCTCCTGTGTCTTTTTCCTTTTTAACACAGCAATTAGGAAATTTAAACACAGCACCCACGCAGTTCGCAGGGTATTTCCATGGGGCAGCACTGACATAGATTTGCCGGCTACAGAACGACATAATGTTCTGTCCACGGCTGTGGTGGGCTGTGGGTGGCCAGGTCTGCTTTATCCACCACCGTTTGGGCAACAAGCCCTGTTTTTAAATCACCAGGTCTCTACGTGTTTGCAGAGAAGTAGAAGCTGAAGTGGCGAGTCAGAAGGAAATGCACCGTTTAAATTGTGTTGCCTCCTGCCAATCGATCCGCCCGTAGGAGACCCTAAGACACAGTCAAACGATAAAAGGGTGGAATCTTCTGGGGTGGCGGTGGGGGGCTGGAGAAGCGGGGGCTGGCTTCTCTCCTATTCTAAGAGAGAAATTCCCAAAGGAAAGAACGAAGGCTCCCAAAGGCGCCCGCAAAGCTCTCTGCCCAGGCCTGTCCGATGGCAGCCACCGTATTTACATTCCCTGCAGGTGACATCATGGGGCCGGCCAGGGCGGCTCTGGGAAGGCCGGGGGAGCAGTAAAGTCACCAAATAAGGTGTGAGGCGCCACGGAACAGGGCGGGCCCAGCAGGCTCGGCTGGTCTGGGGGGTGTGGTTGAGGGGGAGGGGGAGGGGGAGTCCTCGAGGGACCCTCTGAGGCCCAGCCAGGCAGGAAATGGGCCCCCTCCCTGGCAAGGGAAACCTCAGCTCTGCCCACAAGAATGTAAAACCACTGGGGACATGGGCCGGCCAAGAAGCCTTCCCTTCAAACGCTGAGGAAACCACTGCAGTGCGTCACCTCACATAAGAGGATGAAAGAGAGGGACAGCCTCTGGTAACAAAACAGCGAGCATCTACTGCTCCACTCTTCTGTGCCAGGTGCTCCACTGAGGCGGCGATTCTGTTTTCCCCCCAAAGGAAGGGCACACGGATGTCCGAGTGAGAATTCTGGCCCCAGCTGTCTGCCCCTGAAGCCCAAACTCATCCCACCAGTGTGGGCTACGGTCTCGTTTCTTCTTCTGAAAAAATGCCTTCCCTTCCAGAAAATTCTGCAGCTCTTCTTCCTCACCACCAAAGCCGCCCCCCCCCCCCCCCCCCCGCCCCCATTAGAGGAAGACGGCTCACCTGCCCAGTTCCTCCCCCATCTCGTAGTACTGCTCCACATCCTCCTGCCTGAACGTGGACATGGCGGCCAGTCTGCCTTCCAGAGGCTTCCGCCCTAGCGGAAGCAAGTCACTGCAGCCTAGGGACAGGACTCGGGGGGCGTCCCCGCACCGTGAGCCTGGAGGAGACAGCGAAGGCAGGAGCTCAGGCGCCAGCTCTTTCTTCTCCCTGAGCAGAATGACCCATTCACCAAAAATAAGTCTCACATCACTCCCCACAGAAGCATCTAGCGGGCTGGGCACTTCCATGTGTCACCTCTTTAGACCCTGCCAGCACCCAGAAAGGCTGGCTTGACCCACTGGGCCGCCCCATCCACACTGGGTCCTGCAAGCCCCCTGGGCCCTCAAGTCCCTCCGCCTCCCCTGACCTAGGGAAATGCACCTCTTCCTCCTCCCACGTACCGAAGGCCCCCCAATCGGAGTCTCCCCCACGCCCAAACGAGCCCCCTTGGGGCTCTCCACCACCACCCCCAAAAGGCCACCGTCCTTCACCCCAAGGGTCCCCAAGGTGCCCCCAACTCCTGACCTTCTTCCTCAAGCCCCCCAGAGGCCCTGACGCCCCTCGCGGGCCCCGGAAGGCCCCTTCGCCGGGTCGATCAACCAGGGGGTCCCCAAAGCGAGCCCTCCCCCGCGTCCTGCCCCTCCCCCCGTCCTCTAGGAGGGACCAGCGCGGCCACGCCGCCCCTCCGAGCCCTCCCCGAGCGCCCCCGCAGTCCGCACCCACCCCTCGGGCCTCGAGCCGAGCCCACTCCGCACCCTCCGCGGTCCGTAGCGCCCCGCCGCCGCGCCAGCTACCGCCGCCACCTTCAGGCTCCGCCGCCTCGACTGCAGCGACGTGCCGGCCGGCGTGACGTCACCGCGTCCCCCAGAGCCCGCCTCCCGAGACGCGAAGCCCACGGACCATTGGCCGGCGCCTCCCGTCGCTCCTCTAGCCAGGCCCTCAGGCGTCCGGAACGCCTTCATCCAGATGCGGCTTCGCCATTGGGCGACGGGCTGGTCTGCCCGCAGCTGATTGGCTGAAGCGGACGTGGGGTACGCTGCCGGAAGGACAGCCGACTTCCGGGCCCTGGGCCGCCCCGCCCTCTCCCCATTGACCCGGGTCCTGAAACCGGAAGGCGAGGCGCTGGAGTCCCGCAGCGCGCTTCCTTCCTTTCAAGAGTCCCCGTCTGTGATTTGTACTGATAAATGACAACACCTAGCATTTATTGAGCCTTGGAATGTACCAACCATGAGCCGTAACCCTAAGAAGTGAGATTTTCCCCATTTTACAGATGAGGAAAGACCCAGGGAGGTTGAGTAATCAGCTCAATGCCGCACAGCCGGTAAACGGCGTAGCTGAGCTTCATGCCCACAGAGGTCTGGACCCAGCCAATCCCGAGCCACGTCCGCGGCCGCTGGGCACAAGCTGCGGCTTCCTCGGCTCTCTGCTGACTGTCTTAGCCTCTCCCCTGCCGGTCTCCCCCGTGTTCGGCCCCTCCAATCCCACCTGCCTTCCTGCTGACTTCAAGCATCTCATTCCTACCCCAGGTCTTTGCACGAGTTATCCCTTCTGGCTGGAATTCCCTTTCCTCTCCTCTTCTTTCGTTAATTTTGTTAGGTGATGGAAGTGTTTTGGCAGCAAGTTCAAGAGTCCAGCATTTTTTATTTAAGTTTCAATGAGGTAGCCTCAGGAGACAACTTTAGGGTTCAAACTATACTTCGAGGGAAGCGAACTTGACTCAGTGGATAGGGCATCTGCCTACCACATGGGAGGTCCGCAGTTCAAACCCCAGGCCTCTTTGACCCGTGTGGAGCCCCACGAGCAAGGAGTGCGCCCCGCAAGGAGAGCCGCCCCGCGTGAAAGAAAGTGCAGCTTGCCCAGGAATGGTGGCACACACGCGGAGCTGATGCAGCAAGATGAAACGAGACACATTCCCAGTGCCGCTGACAATGCAAGCAGACAGACAACACACAGCAAATGGACAGCAAACGGACACACCAGACAATGGGGGGGGAGGGGCGAATAAATAAAAAAGATTAAAAGATATATATTATTCATAATAGCCAAAAAGTGGAAACACCCCAAATATCAATGACTAACCTGGCCCATCCACACAATGGAATATTATTCAGCTCTAACAAGGAGTGGAGTTGATGCATGCTACAACACAGAGGAACTCCGAAAATACGCTGAAAGTAAGCCAGACACAAAGTCAGCTTTTGTATGATTCCTTTTATTTTTTTATTTTTTTTTAAAGATTTATTTATTTAATTTCCCCCCCTCCCCTGGTTGTCTGTTCTTGGTGTCTATTTGCTGCGTCTTGTTTCTTTGTCCGCTTCTGTTGTCGTCAGCGGCACGGAAAGTGTGTGCGGTGCCATTCCTGGGGCAGGCTGCACTTTCTTTTCACGCTGGGCGGCTTTCCTCACGGGCGCACTCCTTGCGCGTGGGGCTCCCCCACGCGGGGGACACCCTTGCGTGGCAGGGCACTCCTTGCGCGCATCAGCACTGCGCATGGGCCAGCTGCACACGAGTCAAGGAGGCCCGGGGTTTGAACCACGGACCTCCCATATGGTAGACGGACGCCCTAACCACTGGGCCAAAGTCCGTTTCCCTGTATGATTCCTTTTATATATGAGGTATCTAAAATAGGCAAATTCACCCAGAGAAAATGTAGATTATTGGTTTGCCAAGAGCTGGAGTTACTGCTTATGTGCAGTTTGTATTCAGGATGATGAAAATTTATGTGGATAGAGGTGATGCTCATGCAAACAAAAACCTCTATAGTTTTTCAATTTTTATTTCTCTCTCCTCCCTGCGCCCTCCCCCCCCCCCCCCCCCCCCCGGTCTGCTCTGTGTCCATTCGCTGTGTGTTGTGTGCACTTGCATTCTTGTCAGCGGCACTGGGAATGTGTCTCTTTTTGTTGCATCAGCTTTCTGTGTGTGCGGTGCCTCTCCTGGGCGGGCTGCACTTTTTCTGATTGAGGAAGTGTCTGCTTTCCACAGTGGCTGCAGCATTTTACGTTATTTCCTCCAATAATGCACAAAGCTCAATCTCTCCACATCTTTGCCAACACTTACTTTTCCCCTCGTAACAGCCAACCTTCTGGGTGTGATGTCCTATCTCCTTGGGGTTTTGATGTGCATTTCCCTAAGGATACTGATGCTCAGCGTCTTTTCATGCTTAGACTGGGTAATCTCAACCTATTTCAGTTCACTGATTCTTCTTCCTACTCAAATCTATTAAACCCCTCCAGTGAAATTTTCATTTCAGTGATTGTACTCATCCATTTCAGAATTTCTATTTAGTTCCTATTTCTATTAATAATTTCCAACTCTTGATTGATTTATCTCTATTTGTTGAGACGCCATTCTTCTGGTAGCTCTTCGTCCTTTTCCTTTAAGCTCTTTGAGCATATTTAAGCAGCTAATGTTTTCCTGGTAAGCAAGCTTAGGCTTCCTCAGAGACAATTCCCACTCAATTTTTTTCCCGTATGAATGGGCCAGTCTTTCCCGTTTCTCTGCATCCTTCATTTCTCTGCTATTGAGTCCTGCAATGTGGCAACTCTGGAATTGATTCCTTCTCCTCCCTGTGGTTCGTTGCTGCTCTGTGGGTAGTGATGGTTGGTTTAATGGTTTTTCTAAGCTCTTTTGTGAAGTCTGTTCCTTGGGTGGTCACTGGAGCCTGTGTTCCATTAGCCTTGTTTTATGCCTTTAAAAAAAAAAAGGCAAAGGGAGCAGATGTAGCTCAAGTGGCTGACCACCATGTATGAGGTACTGGGTTCGATACCTGGTACCTCCTAAAAACAACAACAAAGACCACCACCTGGAGCTAAGAAAACAAAACTACTTTCCCAGTCTTTGCGGATTGGCTCTACATTGGGGGACCCTGTTGGTTTATTTAGGCCTCTTACCACTCTACCTTAGCCTTTACTTCCTGCTTGTAGAGTCTGCCAAACAGCTGTCCATGTAAAGTACCAGAAATCTGTTGGCTGTTATAAAGGGGATTTATTTGGGTAAAAGTTCACAGTTCCAAGTCCATGAAGTCTAAGCTGAGGAACTATCAGAGAAGCTTTCTCACCAAGTCAGCTACGGCTGATCAAGGCATGTTGCCACGTGGTCAAGCAAGACGGCTGCCACGGTCTGTCCAGGCTCAGCCTTCCCTGCCAGGCCAACCTGTTCCTCTTGAGCTGCTCCGTGGGCCCAGCCTCTTGGGGTATCACGCTAAGTGATCCTGCAGTCCTATCTTCTGACACAGGGTTTATATCTTTCCGGGCCTCCTGTATCCATCTCAGCTCTCTTCCCAAGTTCAGGGCTAAGCTACCAGGCATGTAGCAAGGCCGGTCTCCTTGGGCTGCTGCACAGGCCCTGCCTCTTGGGGCCCCACGCTTTATGACTCTTACATGGCAGCGGTTCCTTTTCTTCTCCAGCAAGTCCGACCACAAGAGCTTGGGTCTTCTCAGGCCTCGACTGGGCACACGTGTGACCAGCTCCCCAGTAGACGCGGGAGGCTCTTGCTTTCCAGGCTTTGCAGTCTATTGCTCTCCTTGGCCCAAGGCTGCTGCAGCCATTGGCTCTAAAAGCTTCTCACAAAAGCCAGCTGGGATGCTAGCCCAGCCCTGGAAATGCCAAGTCGGGGTGAGACAGGCAAGCCCCTGTGCCAGTCCTCTAGGAAGCTCCAAGCCAACCACTGCCCGTTCTTTTGAGGTCCACTTCACTGGCTTTGTACAAGAGGTGCGCAGCCACCGCTGACCTGGGGCAGTTGCAAACGGCATAGCCCTCTCTTACCACCACACAGCCACTTCCAAGTTTTCCCCTGGTTGTTTTTTAGTAGACTCCAGAGTTCTGCACAGGTTGATCCCGACGGGTTTTTGCCAACCTGCTGTGGTGGGGTTTTGGGGGGTGGGGAGGAGGGCAAGCACCTGGAGCTCTCTAACTCTGCCATTTTGGTGACATCTTTCCCTTCGTATTAGTTTTTTTAAAGAGTCACAAGTTTTAAAAACATTGAAATAAAAAGACAAACCCTTCAGACAACACAAGGTTAACAGTAGCCAGTATTAAAAAGGGCTTGGCCTGCGCCAGGCAACTTTCTGAAGACTTTCTACATATTTCATTTAGCTCTTCCAACAACCCTGTAAAGACCCGAGAGGAAACAGGCTCAAGGAAGGGAGCAGAGCCGCTGGCGCCGGCGTCAAGCGTATCTGAGCCCAGAAAACCCTGTCCTCAGGCAGTATTCCTTAACCACATCTGGTTTTTGGTTTTTGCATTTTTAAGCAAACTCTTGTTAATAAATATTAAGTCTTGACCCAAATTAGAAAGCCAGTGTCACCAGTCACCGACGAGCACTGGCGGCAGGCTACGGCTTAGTCCCTGGGCCACTCTCCTGGTTAAGGTGAGCGCGTTGAGACGTCGAGGCTGCCGTTTCCTTCCAACTTGCTGGACCTCACCAAGGTGGCAGCACTGTTCCCGGTGTCCCCAGACCACGCGGAAGCCACTCGTGCCCCTGCATGCTGCTACGTAAACACAATCGGCCGCGCTCAAGTCTTGCCAAGTCCCCTTCTGGAAACGTTTCCCTGTGAGATGGGCTCAAGGCTAGCAAGGATCAAGGCTCCCTCGAGCAGAGGGCCAGGACGAGAGCTCTGAGTGGCCACCCACCGGCCCCCGGCACAGGAGGACCCACTGCCCCAAACAGGAACAGCAGGCTGTTCTGGAAGTCTCGTGAAAAAACGAGGGACAGCACATCAAGTGAGTCTTGGACAACCCTCAGAAATACATCTAAGACTTCTCCTGCAGATTTATATGGGATTGATTTTAGCCAACAAACCTACAACTATTTTGTACCTGCACAATATGTTAGTATATTGTACAGTATATTACCCTGAACATGTATCACTAACTTCTTAAGCTCTATTTCTATATAATATATTTTACAAATTTCCTTACTAGTGTCTCACTGCTTTGGCTGCTAGGAAGCTCATTGCCCATTACAAACCCAACTCAGTAACTAAAACCCAAACTTCATTGTTATCTCAATAATTATTCCCCTTTTTGCTCAAATTTACAAAACTTTAGTTGTTTTTTTTTTTTAAAACATCTTAAAACCAACTGTTTCTTGCAGACTGGGCAAATGGTAAGCTGTAGCTGGGGCCTCAGCTGTGGCTGGCGCTGGGCAGTAAAGGGCCACAGGCTGGCCACCCCCTCCCGCTGGTGGCCCCACGTCTGTACTTAATGGGCAAATTCCCAGTTTAAATACCTCCCACTGTTCCTCAAAGGAATCACAGGTTGCCACCAGCCCCGGGGACCCTACAGGGCTGGGAGCACCCCCCCACTGAGCACTGACTCCGTGCTAGAGAGTGGCCACCAGCCGAGATTTACTCACAACAAAGCATTCTGGTCCTTAGCAGCCACCCTGGGGCAGGGGCTCAGGTCTCGGGACAGCTCAGACACTGGCAGGATCACACCAAGGTCCACTGGGCAGCCCTGCCTGGCTGGCGGAGGCTCTGGGTGAAGATGCCAGGGACAGAGGAGCCGTGTTACTGCGTCGAGCTAATGTCCACACACCTGCCTGACCCTAGACCAGGGCCGGGGCCAAACCTGAGGCCACAACCACCTCCCCACGAGGATCCGCCGCCGGCCACAGCCAATGGACCAGAGCGCCTGCTCTTCCGAGCCGGCCGTGCAGGTGGCGGAGAACAAAGGTGCGCTAGATGCAGGCGGTCACCACCATGTAAATTTATTACTCCAATGGCGCCGATACAGCTGCAGGGGCCCGTGGAGACGCCACACAGGGCTTCCTGCCCTCGAGTTTCTGTCCAGAGAGTGAGAGCCGCCCGCTCAGTCGTCCTTTCCGGAGGATCCTGCTACCGGCCGTTCACCCAGATAAACCTCTTAATGCGTTTATTTACTGTTAGTTTTTTTTGGACATTTGAAATTCCCTCTGAAGAAATGGAAAAAAAATAGCATTGGTGCCCCACCCCGTCCCCACCCTGCCAGCCAAATAAGTCCCTGTGCAGAGGGCGTAGCAGCCGCCCCTCAACCTCCTAAAATAAATATCGGCAGAAACGGCATTGAGTGTTAACGCTGAATGACGGCCCGGGGCGGGCCCCGAAACCTTTCAGGCAGAGGGTCCCTGCGTCTGGACAGTCTCGTGGTGCCAGCCACGCGGCCGGGAGCGGGCAGGGCCCGTGGGCGCCTACAACTTGTCCAGGAAGTTGTCCAGGGCGGGGATGCCCTCCTTCAGGCCCTTGCGCTTGCGGGTCTCAGCCACCACCTGGCTGGGGCGGCTGGTGCTGTCGAAGGGGTCTCCAGGCAGGATCTGCCAGTGGTCGAACACGCACTGCGGGAAGGCCTGGCCGCCGGTGTTGGACCTCAGGTCGGCGGTGAAGCCTGCGGGGGCACAGAGGAAGCCTCAGTGGGCAGCCGTGCCAGCCCGGCCACTGCTCCCTGTCCACCAGGTAAGCCCCTCGGAGCCTACAGCCCAGGGCGCTAGGCTCACCCCATGCCCACCCACAAGGGGAAGATGGAATGCCACAGCCCCGTGGGCAGGCCCTCAACGCGCCACCCTTGAGCGCCCCCTAAGCTGGCTTAGACACCACCCTGCTGGGCTCCCCTCCCCTCCAGAGGGGCCTGCGCCTTGACACCCCGGCCCGTGCGGCAGACGGAGCCCTAACCAGACGCCCTTCTTGGCTGTGGGACCAGGAAGCCACTTTCCCTCCAAGCTCGTGCAGTGGGGGCCCACACTGGGGGCTAAGCCTGGCCCCCGCCCGTCTTCAGGGCAGCCTGGAACTGGGCTGCCACTTGCAGACATCGCCACCCCCGCCACCCCCCCCCAGGTCCCCTCCTGGAACAGGGCTGGCCTGAGCATCAGCACACGGGACCAGGTCCCCCAGCTCGGCCGACCGAGTGGCCAGGGGCCTGGGGGCTGCAACCCGCACAGCCACACTCACCGAAGGACTCGTTGACAGGCAGGTAGGCCTTCACGACAAACATGGGGGTGCCGGCCACCTGGGACTCCTCGAAGACGTGGCCCCGCTTCCGGTTCAGAACACCGTAAATGCCGCCGACCACCTGTTCCGGGCACTGTCAGAGAAAGAGGCTGTGAGGCTCTGCTCGGGAGCAGGGGAGCGGCGCCAGCGGCTGCGGGGCAGCCCCTCACCTGGATCTCGACAAGGTAGATGGGCTCCATGAGGCGGGGCTGGGCGGTGAGCACGCTGGCGTAGAGGCAGCGCCGGGCCGTGGGGATGATCTGGCCGCCCCCGCGGTGGATGGCGTCGGCATGCAGCGTCACGTCGTGGACATCAAAGCGGACCCCCCGCATGTTCTCCTCGCACAGCGCACCCTGCGGGACGGGCAGAGCCCGCCGTCACAGGTGGGCAGCCCCCCACCCGCAGCCCACTCCGGGCCCCTTTCCCAGGGCTGCGCCACTATCTGCCGAGCAGCTGAGTTCTCGCAGCAAGTCCCGGGGCGAGGACAGGCGCCCCCGCCACACACACCTCCTTGGTGGCCCACTGGAAGCCGGCCACCACGCTGTCCTTGATCTCGTTGAGGTACTGCACGCCCTTGGTGATGTCGGTGAGGATGTTGGGGCCGGTGCCGTCTGGCCCGAAGCACCAGATCTTGCGGGCCTCGGCCACGTCCCACTCGTACTTCTCGGCCAGGTAGCGCGCCCGCTGCTTGAGCTCCTGGCGGGCAGACACCTCGCCCTTGTCGATGTCCTCGGCCAGGCCGTCGGGGAAGGGCCGCGCCTTCATGTACAGCCGGTTGTGCTTATTGGGGGACTTGGAGAGGCAGAGCACATTCGACTCCTCGCTGACCGTCTCGCGGTACGAGACGACTGGGTCAGATTTCTGCAGGGAGAAACGACAACACGGCAGTCACACCTACTGGCAAGCAGCAGCGGCTTTCCAAAGGGCATCAGGTTTTAAAGGTTCTCCTGGTGAGCGAGGCCACACAGACTGCCATTGACTGCCACAGACAAGCCCGCCTACGGGGCACAGAGCTGTCCCCAAGTAGTGCGTGCAGGGCAGGACCACGGGCCCGTGGCAGGCTGCCTGCTCCCGCAGGACTGGCCCAAGCCCGGGTTGGGGTACACATTGTGTTATTACAGACAACGAAAAATGCTACACTGTTCACATCCCCGAGACAGTCGAGGGCCATCCCTCTGCAACGTGAGAACTTGATCAATGCTTACTTTCTATGGCCAGAAAACACAATGTTTACTTTCTATGGCCAGGAAACACAAGAGCAAAAAGGCTTGAGGCCTGATGAGACTGCGGGAAGCTTGTGGCCAAGCCCCACATCCAGTGGAAAAGCACCTGCACACCTGAGCTCCTTGGCTCTGTACAAAGGGACTGAAACCTGAGTCCGCAGTCCGTGGAGGTCACAGGCTGGCTGCGGACAGATCCCCGCGCTGCCTGGGTGCCCCTGCCCCCGCCCCCGGCAGGTGCGCGCCTGGCCCACCTTGATGGGGATGCAGGCGTGGTCCTCCTCCAGGTCCTTCAGGCAGATCTCCAGGTGCAGCTCACCTGCCCCCGCGATGATGTGCTCCCCCGACTCCTCGATGATACACTGCAGGGAGCCAAGCGCCAGCAGTGAGTGCAGACCCCGAGGTGGGTGCTCCTGGGCCCCAAGTTTCCTGTTCTCTTGGGAAGGTTTCCCGCCACGGCTGCCAGCGGCGCCCCGTGCCCCCCACTCCCCGTCACGCCCGCAGCGGCCCACCTGCACCATGGGATCCGACTTGGCCAGCCGCTTCAGCCCCTCCACCAGCTTGGGCAGGTCAGCGGGGTTCTTGGCCTCCACAGCAACCCTGACGACGGGGCTGACGCTGAACTTCATCACGCGCATGTTGTGGGCGTGCTCGAAGGTGGTGATGGTGCCCGTCTTCACCAGGAACTGGTCCACGCCCACCAGCCCCACGATGTTCCCGCAGGGCACGTCCTCGATGGGCTCCACGTAGCGGCCCATCATCAGGATCGTCCTGCGGGAGGGGCACCGCAGCTAAGCCCACCCGCCAGGTCCCCAGGCCGGGCCCCGCCCCGCCCATCCACCCACCAGGAGCCTTGGCTACCCCCTGGTACGTGGTAAAACGGCCTCCACCTCGGAGGCTGAGGCCCAAGCAGTAAACGGGGGCCGCCTGGACGCCCAAATGCAGGACAGCGGACCCCTACGTCACCCCACCTCCACCAAGAGTGGAACTGAGTCCGAAAGAATGAGCTCCTCGAGGAAAAAGCAGGCAGGCGCCTGCAGGCCCTGCTGCCCCGCGAGGGCCCCTCAGCCATTACGCTCAAGGCAGAAGCAACGAAGTAAAAACACAGAGGCCAGACCTCACCAGAATTAAGAACCTTCGTGCATCAAATGACCATCACAAAAGTAAACAGGACCTACTCGGCAAGTGGAAACACTTGAAAACCCCATGTCCAACCACAGTTTTAATCGTAACCAACATCCTCAAAAGAAATCCTACGTCTTAGTGATAAAAAGACAACCCGCTTAAAAAATTTTCAGATGGGCAAAAAATCGGACATTTCTCCTGATAAAATAGCCAAAAAGCACAGGAAGACAGGCTCAACATCGCTGGCTGTTAAGGAAATGCAAATCATCTGCAAAGCATTTCACACTCACTAAAATGGCACCCATTAAAAAAAATTACAAACTACAAGCACCGGCGAGAATGTGGGGTAGACGCTGGTTCTCTGGTGGTGGGGTGTGGGACGGTGTAGCTGCTGGGGAAGCCCGGTGCTTTTTCAGAGATACAGATGGAACGTTACATGGGCAATCCCACTCCTAGGTACAGATCCCGGAGTGAAAGGCCGGGCTCCAACAGACATGTGCATGCCCGAGTTGTGTTCCCAGAGCCAGAGTCACAACCACCAGAGGATGGACGCCAGCCAGGTGTCCGTCGACAGGTGAAAGGATCAACAAAATACTCTATACAATGGCACAGCACTCAGCCGTAAAAAAGGAACAAGGTCCTGATACCCGTGACAAGAACAAACCTCAAAGCACCTTGATGAGGAATAAACTAAACCCGACATCACAGGACAGGGGCTTTGTGATCTCAACAATATGAAACGACAACAAGCAAAAAAGCAGTCAGAAGGCGCCACCCAGGTTCCTGGGACACAGGTGGTGGCAGGAACAGGGAGTTACTGCTTAAGCTGCTAAGTGTCTACTGGGTTGATGCTCCTCTGACAGTGGCGGCGTGACAGCACTGAATTAGATTACTGGTGGTTACGAGGGAAGGCGTTTTAGGCTGTGCACGTGACTAAAACGCTTATTTACCAAGTCCAGAACCCTCCCAACGCAGTGAGTCTTGCCGTGGAGCCCTGGGTTCTAGGTAGCGGTCCAATTACAACGCATGCCCCCCTCAGGAGCCACCCGAGCCCCGCACCTCGGCCAGGGGTGCTGGCAGGCGGACGTGCTGACGCGTGCTTTCTGCCTGACTTTCCTGTGACTCACATCTAATAAAGCCAAGAGCAGGGGCCGCGGTAGCCAGCCCCCCAGCCCCTCCAGGGAGCCTGCCCACCTGCAGAGTGGACACGGCGCTCGGGGCTTGCGCTCGGGGGTGTGGGGGACAGCCCCGGCGGCCCCGCGCTCACCTCTGGATGGGCTTCAGGTAGAGATCCTCCTTCTTCCCGGGCGTGTAGTTGGGGCCCATGATCCTGACCTTCAGGCCCGTGGACACCAGCCCCGAGAAGACGCGCCCGAAGGCGTAGAAGCGGCCCTTGTCAGAGGTGGGCACCATCTTGGAAATGTACATCATCAGAGGGCCTTTGGGGTCACAGCTTTTGATGCCTGAGGAGAGAGACCCCACGGAGAGTGACTCCTGCGGCCTCGTGCTGCGCTCGCCCTCCAGAGGCCCTGAAGCCGAGCAGCCAATAGACCTCGGGAGCCACAGGCTCTGCCCGGGCACCGCCAACGGCCGGCCCAACCCGGGGCGGCGGAAGCAAGAGCCCAGAGCCAGGCCAGCGAGGCGCAGCGCTGCCCCTACCCATGGCGGCCTCGTCGTCGGGGGGCCCCTCGTACAGCAGCTCGCAGCGGTACTTCTGGGCCGTCACAGGCGAGGGCAGGTGAATGGTGATCATCTGCAGCAAGGCGTCCCCGGCGGGCAGCCAGCGGCGCATCACAGCCTGCACAGGGCGGGGTCAGAGGGACAGCTTTGGGGACAGCTGAGACCCTCAGATCAGGCACCCATCTCCCCTCCCATGGGGAAGCTGAGCACATGGGCGTCATTAGAGCACCGTGACCCCAAGAGCTCGGGGTTTCTGCAACAGGGCTGCAGCGCAGGAGCCCGAGCAAGCGCCCGCTCCCCCTCCCCGGTGGCTGCCTGAGCTCTGCTGGGCAAAGGGGACCACAAGGGCCAGGGCTGGGCCCCCGGGGCCGCCCGCTCACCTTCAGGAGCGGCTTGCCTTCTTTGTCCTTATCTTCGCTGTCCAGCTTGATGTCCAGCTTCTCAATCAGTTTTGCTGTCTCCTCTTTCTTGAAATTCATGATGGCATCAAACACCTGAGGCCACGGCGGCAAAAGAGTGCACTTGGCAACGCAATTCCTGCTGGAGGCCAAGGCCAGCCACGGGGCCAGGCTGCAGCAGCCCTGCTCCCCCGCCACAGGAGGGTGGGCCCGGGAACGTGGAGGCTGGAGACCCTCACTGTGGACTCAGAGCCTGACTTATGAAGCCATCACAATTCCCCTCTTTCGTCACCCCACTCCCATTCCCCTGCAGGAATCTCGGGGTGCCCCCTCCGCCTGCCTGTGCCTGGAGCACCCACCCTACACGCTGCGCAGCAATCAGCAGCAGGACGGGTGCCAGCCTGCTGGAGCCGCAGGATCACAGAGGACGTGCGCACGGCACACCCGGCTCGCCTTGGCTCTCAGGCCTCACCTTGAAGATGGGATCCAGGATGAGCTGGCAGAAGGTCCGGGGCAGCTTCTTCCCATCAGGGCTGGTGGCGGACTTGCTGAACTTGCCGTTGGCTGGGTCGAAGTACCTGGTGGCAGAGAAGGCCCAGGCGCCCTGCGTTATGGGGACAGGGTGGGCAGCCACAGGGAGGCGCAGGGGCAGGGCTCCAGGGGGGGTCTCCCCCGGCCCGCACTCACCGGTCACCCCACAGCTTCTTCATCATGTCCTCCACCTTCTTGGCCCGCTCGGCAGGCCCCAGCTGGCCCTCGCCCTTGGCGGCAAACTTGGCCACGTACATCTCGGCGAACTGCTTCAGGGTGAAGGCCCAGCCATGGAGGCCGGACCCAAAGCCGACGGTGCCCAGGACGGGGTCGATCTGCGGGAAGGAAGCCCCGGCGGGCCATGAGGGGGAGGCGGGGAGGCCCGAGCAGAGCAGCCGAGCCCCCGGGCACTGCCAGCATCAGACACTGGGTTTCTTCAGAAGACGTCAGGTCAAAGTGAAGAAACTGCAGTCATCACCTACCAGCTGCCTGCTTGCCTCCGCCCCCACCCAGCTGCCAGGTGGCCCCAACACCTGTGCCCTCCCTCCCGAGGTAGGCTGCCCACCCAGCATCCCCCAAAGAGCCAGGTGGACTCAGTTTTAAACCACCCCACCCCTTTCCTGTCTCCCCAATGTCACTGGTGAAAGTCTCTCACCAACCCTCCTGCCCCCACCCAGAGTGGCCCCGCTGAGCTCCGAGGGCAGAGCCAGGCCTGGAGGGGACGCGGGCCCACGGACGCACCATGATGTTGCCCATGGGGCCGCTCTCGCCCTCGCCGTAGGTGGAGATGATGACGTTGACGTTCTCCACGATGCGCTGGAAGGTCTGGTAGAGCTCCTCCGTCTCCAGCTGCAGCTCGAGCAGGGCCCGGTCCATCTTGTTCATCATCAGCACCGGCTTGATGCGCTCGGCGATGGCCTGCCGCAGCACCGTCTCCGTCTGCACGCACACGCCTGCGGCCGGGACGGGGGTCTGTCACCCGGGGCCGGGGTCCCGGGGGCTCTGCGGGGAGGCGGCCCCTGCTTACCTGACACGCAGTCCACCACCACCAGGGCGCCATCGGTGACCCGGAGGGCGGCTGTCACCTCTGAGGAGAAGTCCACGTGCCCAGGGGAGTCGATGAGGTTGATGAGGAAGCCGGAGCCGTCCTTGCTCTGCTTGATGAAGTTCAAGTCGTTCTCAGAGAGCTCGTAGAAGAGGGAGATGGCACTGGCGAGAGGGGCGAGGGGTCGGGCCGAGCCAGCCAGGAGCCCACAAGCACGCAGGCCTGTGGGGGCCTCCCCAAGACCCCTACTTGCACCCAGGACCCGCCCCAAGGGTCAGGACGGACGGCCTTCAACTCCTGGGGTTGCGATGCCAATAAAGCCAGGGCAAGCTCAAGGCCACCCCACCGCCCCTCCCCTGCGTGGCTCATCCCCAGACAGACTTCACCTGGACAGCCTGCAGGGCGCACTGCCCAGTCCTCCTCCCCTTCCACGACCAGCCCACCCAGACACACGACCCCTGCTCTGGGAAGCCAGACCCCGGGTACCCCAAAAGCGACCCCCGACCCTGCCCCCCTCTCCCCCAACCCCACCCTCCTCTCCCCCAACCCCAGAAGAAAAAAGCTGAAGGCGAGCGACCAAGCACCTGCCAGCCCCTGCAGCCCACGGCCAGCGCCCTCACTCTGCCGTGGGCTCCTCGACCTCGCACTGTTGGGGACAGGGACACGCCGGTCACGGCCGCCCTTCCCAGGCTGCCTTGAGGGCTCGGCAGCCTCCCGTGCCGCCAGCAGCTCGCCTCCCAGTCGTGACAACCCCAGCAGTCCCCAGACATTGCCAAACACGCCTCACGGGATAAAACTGCACCCCCTCCCTCCCCGGAAGGAGCCACTGGGTTAACCCCAGCCTCTCCGAGGCCCTGCAGCCCCCAACACTGGCCCACCCCTGAACCCTGCACGCGAGCTGCTGACCCTTCCCTTCTGTCTCCCCTGGATTCGAGACCGGCCTCCCGGGGCTGAGCCGGTGCCAGGGGTTTCCCGGCAGAGGGCGGGCGCTGGCCGCCGGCCTCCCCCACCCCCCGGGGCCGGGGCCGCCCGCCGCCCGCCCAGGTCCAGAGGGCAAGCCCAAGCCCGGGGCGCTCACGTCGACTTGATGGTGATGCACCGCTCCTGCTCGTCCTTGCGGGTGTCGGTGAAGCGGGTCTCCCCGGCGCGGGCGGAGGCGATGATGCCCGCCTTGCAGACCAGGGAGTCCGTCAGGGTGGACTTGCCGTGGTCGACGTGGGCGATGACGGACATGTTCCGGATGTTGGCCTTCTTGTCCATGATGGCCCGGATCTGGTCCACTGTGAAATTCACCTGGGCGCCGGAGGGACGGGGGGGAGGCTCAGCGCGGCCCTGGGACCCGCCTGGAACTCCGTCTGGGGGTCAGCGGGCGGCCCTGCCGCTCCCACCCCAACTTCCCAGTCTCACTGGGCCACCGCGGGGACGCCTCCCCAAAAACCACTCCCCCAAGACGCCAAAGAAATCCCAAGTCCAGCTGTCATTTATTCATTTGGAGGTGACAACCCAAAAGGGGGGGGGGGGGCTGGAAAAGAAGTCTCTGAGGTTGAGGACAAATTTCCTTGAGGTCGGCTACGGATACGAGGGGATCCCTTCAAATATACGGGGACAGGGGGCCTCCCCCACAGCGCTTTGGGGTTGCCACTGCCGCCCCACCCTTCCTTTGCCCAAAGATCTCTTTAAAATCCAAGGTCACCCTTGGATGCCACCTAGTACGTGGCATTTTTACATATGCCACCCCCGGGCAAGCTAGGGAGCTTTTGGGGGGACCCCAAAAAGCACAAGCTTCCACCTCGTGGCTCAGAAATCCATTTTTCACAGAAGAGAGACGTGTAAAGGACAAGGACCCAAACCAAGGTTACACGCCGCTCCCAGGAGCGGGGGTCTCGCTACGTCTCGGCTTTGCCATCCCGCTGCCCCCCACGGGTCCCCCCCCAGAAATTCCAACCACCCCCGGCCCGCGGGTGCCATAAGGAGCCACGGCGGCGCCCGGCCATTACGGCGCCTGCCACATCGTCACCCCCACCCCCACCCCACCCCGGCCCGGGCCCCGGCGAGGCGCGCGGCGCCCCCCGGAAGCAGCCCCGCGGCCCGGGCGAGCGCGGGGCGCGCAGACATGGCGGCGGCCGCTCCCCCGGCCCCGCGCCCGCCGGCCCCGCCGCCATGTCTCCCGCCCCCGGCGCCCGGGCGGCCCCACAGCCGGCAGCGCCGACCCCGCCGAGGCGCCGCCGCAGCCCCCGGCCGCCGGCCGGCCGGCGCCCGCTCACCATGGTGGCGGATGGCGGTGGATTCTCCCAGGCAGATCCGAGCGAGGCCAAGCGCGCCGACGATGGCGGCGACGACGGCGGAAGAGAACGCTGACGTCAACGCCAGGCCTTTTATAGGCCGACGCCGGTTGGGCAGGTCAGCTGACCGCGCTGCGGGGGCGGGGCGAAGGGTCGCCGCGCGCAGGCGCAGGGACGCCCTCGCGGCGCTTAACCCGTGAGGCGCCGGCCTGGCTGCCGCAGAGGGCAGGGGCTGCGTTCCCACGGTGGATTTTCCGGGACCGCGCGGGTCTGCCCCAAGCTGGGATGAAATATTCGGGTCCGCCAAAGCAAGAGCGCCGTTTGAGCTGAGACTAGTAACAAGCAACTCTTATCAGCTTCCAGGACGCCCAGCACTTCTGTTTTACAAGCACATTTCACGGTCAAGAACTGGGGTTCTTTGGGGTCCGTGAGCTTGAATTGAAATTTTAAAAAAACAAAAACATGATTCTCGCGGGGACGTGTGAGTGTGCGTGGGATATAGTTATTAAATAATCCGCAGGATAGTGTGGATTTAGGAAGGGGTCCATGGTTTTCACCTGACTGGCAAAGGGGTGATGGAACAAAAATGGTTAAGAACTCCTGATCAATTGCCCCCTGGTGAGTCTTACCAAGGGCAATTTCCCGGCTTTGATCTTATTAAGTAAAGTGATACCCCTGGGAGAAGCTGGGTCAAGGATACTTGGGACCCCTCTATTTTTGTAATTCCTTGTGAATCTCTATTTCAAAATAAAAAGGCTTTTTCATAAGCAGGTGTTGAATTGCGCACTGATAGCTGCAGTGTCCCAGGCATTATTTGAGGCGCTATGGAAAGAGCAGTGAGTAAAGGATCTCACTAGCTCCGCCACTGTGCCTTTCCTTCCACCAGTTACTTGACTCTCTCTGTGCCTCAGTTTCCTCGTCTGTAAAAAAGGAGTGTTCAGGGCTACCTTCTCGGGAAAGTAAAATGAGTTCCACACGTGGCAAGAGATTAGCCCCTAGGACGCCGAGCTCAAGGCACGGTTCGCTCTTTTAATTAGCAGTCCTTGCTACTAATGGAACTTTTGTTCCGAGACCTGGTTTACGCCTGTCAGGCGGCGGGCTGAGCGCCTGGCGCGTGCGATTTCATTTTTTAGCTCATTTCCTGTCCAGGAGGAGGCGCAGGAAGACTGTTTAGCATTTGTGTCCTGATCTGACCCTGAGAAAGTTGTATTCTAGATCTTTGGCTCGAGGGAGCGAATTGGCATCCCATTGAGATTTTTTATTCTGGAGAGAGAGCCCACTTCGGTTCACGGCACCTCGTGGGCGCTCAGGAAGTGTCTCTCGCGTCCACGAGTGCGCCCTCGTGGGCGCGAAGCAAAGCCCCCTGGAGAGCCCTTCCCTTAGACCCACTCTCAACACCTGGGGGGCGGGGGCTTCTCGGGCTACGGGGGGGAGAGGCGAGCGTCCGCAGAAAGCCACGCCCGTTCGCTTCTGGACCTTGAAGTAAGCCTGTGCACCCCCGACCCCCGCGAATGCGCGACGCCTTTGGCTTCTCGTGGTCACAGCCCTGATCGCGTTTAGCTAACAGTGGCTTCCGCTGCCGCCATCCCGCGGGACCCAGGGGGAAACTGAGGCAGCGAGGAGCTGCTCGATACCTCTCTCTTAAACGACCGAGGCTCGGGGCGCGTTCTTAGCTCGTTTTTGGATCAGTTTGACGAGGCATGCCCTGGCGCCGTTTGGAGGGCGCGTTCTCAGCAGATGGGTATCCAGTTTCCCGTTTTCCCTTTAAACACGTGTTTACGTCTTTGAATGCATTGAGCACCCGCTGGGTGCTGGGTCCCGCGTCCCTTCGCAGCCGTTTGTCCTTCCTTCTTTGCAAAAAAAAACGGGGCATTGCAGACACGAAAATGCGAAGGTTTTCGTGCGTATGGGGGTGGGGTGGGGGGTCGGATTTGCTCTCCCGGGAAGAGTTTGCTTTTCTTGGAGACAATTGGGTGAAACGTAAGATAAAGAAGGGAGGGAGTTTACGCCGATCGCAGACCTCCCGTCCTTCCCCCGCGGCGCCTCCCACCCCGCAGCGGCCAGGGACGCCCCAGATGCTCGCCAGCTGCAGGGGGCGACCTCCCCCGCCCCCGCCCCCCGCGCTCCCGCAGCGGCCGGGAGCGGGGTCCTCAGCGCCGGGCAAAGGCAGCCAGGTTCAGGGTCTGCAGTCATAAATACGGGCGGGGGCGGGGGCGGGGCGGCCAGGGACCGGCAGCCCAAAACTAACCAAAAAAAACCAACATTCCCTCCTCTGCAGGGAGCCTCTGCTGCGCGTGCGCCCGCTGCGGCGCCCGGGAGGGCCGGGGGGCCCGGCGGCGACCCCTGCTGGCCGCCGGCCGCCACTGCGCGCCGCGCCTCTCGGCGGCTCGGTCGTTTACTCCCAGGCGCCGCCCAGACTTGCTGAAAATCAAGTCATTCATTTAAGGCCCCTCACGTCCTGGGCTTCGGGTGGGCTCGTTGACGGATGGGAAAACTGAGCTTCAGAGAAGTCCTTCGCCCAAGATTCCGCAGCTAGTAAGGGTGGAGCAGACTGTGGCTAAAAAAAAGCATACTTGAAAAAAAAATATGGTTTAATGGGGGCAGCTGAACGGGTTTGGGTGAAAGGAATTATCCTGGACCAGGAGACACTCGCCGAACTGCAGCCACCAGTCGCCAGGGGAAAGGGACTGCTTGCAGAAAGAAGATGGTCCGTAGAGTAGCTACAGCACCTGAAGAAATGAGGGGTAAACGAGGTCTCTGGTAATGAGCAGGTGAATAGTTTGCAAACCAAGGGATGGCCATGCGCCTTTACAACGCTAAAATTCAGGCAGCTCCACCCACCAACGCTGTCCCCCTTACCAGCCACACTGAGACGAAGCAGCTGGGAGAAATCCAGCATCTTAAACCAGCTTGGTGCTACAGTCTGGCTAATTTAAGGAATCTTGTTGAAGCTCTGCCCAAACAATCTGGGGGTGGAAAAAGCACCCCTTTCTCCCGGAGAGGAGCAAGAAAGTTCCAGATGTTGAGAATTTTCCTGAGGCTTCCAGAAATAAGGCAAGCCGAACTGAGCCGCTCCTGAAGAAGTCAGAACTTGAAGTCCCTTGGAGCGGCTGTTAAGACTGTGACTGCTTTTTTAAAGTTGTTCTGCTGCAGGGTCGAAGAAAATCTAGATCTCTAATATTTTTTCAGCTCAAGGGCACTGCAGCTGTCTCTAGTTTTTGCCTCTGCACGGTTTGTTCTTTGCAGCTAATTAAGCGGAAGAAGCCTGGAAATAAAGTTTGAAAACAAAGGCTCATAAAGTTCTTGGCCTAGTTTAAAAAAAAAAAAAAGTTAAAATGGCAAAGTTCACGTCATTACCAAAACAAAAAACAAATCTTTTTTCAATCAGGAAGTTATCCTGCCCCACTACTAGATGTATTTCAGATGTGGTTAGTCAAAGCCCATCACCCTGAGATTACATTCTGCCCCTCACTAGCTGTGCTATGTTGGGCAAGTTACTTAGCCTCTCTGAGCCTTAGGTTCTGCATATAGAATGTGGAATAGTAACAGAACTTATTTTATGGATTTTTTGCAAGGCTTAAAGAAATTAGTATTTTTTAAAAAGCACCCAGCACCCAATGTCTAGCAGACACTTACTGTTCCCTCATGCAATGGAAGTGTTAAATTTTACATACATTATATTGCCATCACTCACCCTACAAGCATTTATTAGGCACCTACTACATTGCAGCCAGGGCTGCCTAGGATGGGGGTTCCAAAAAACTCAGTCATTGAGATACTACTTTTTTTAACTTTACTTTGTATATTTAATAATTAAAAATATGAACAATTCAAAACTAAAAAGAAAACATGGCTGAATAAAAATATACATTTCTCAGTTAAGTACTGGATACATACAAAAAATTTTTTTTGAATCATAAAATATGTTACCCCATATATTAGTTCATAGTAACACAATCCTACAGTCATTGTCCTGTTGTGTCTGGCTTGCTTCACTCAGCATAACGCCCTCCAGGTTCCTCCATGCTACATATGCTACACGACAGCGTTTCTTCTTCCAGCTGCGTAATAGCCCATCGAGTGAATATGCCAGTTTGTTTATCCATTCATTGGTTGATGGACACCCGGGTTGTTTCGAACTTTTGGCAATCACGAATGATGCCAAAATGATGAGCATTGGAGTGCAGAAAGATATTATGTTTACACAATCTTTTAAAAATAAAGATGAAAGCCCGGAGCAGACGTAGCTCAGTGGTTGAGCGCCTGCTTCCCATGCATAAGGCTGTGGGTTCCAGCCCCGGTCCCTCAAAAAAATAAAGCTTCCAAAGTCCACAGCAATTTTCAGTGGACTTTCATCCACTGAAATTCTTTTATCAGAATATTTTTAAAGGATTGGATCAGTGCTACTCGGTTTGCCTTTCGCCGCGGCGTCCAGTATGGCTCCGGCACAGCCCTTGTAATTTTGTCCCAGCCCCACTGGACGCATTTTGTTCTCACTCAGTAGCCTCAGGAAAGGGCACCTTTGGCCTCCCTCTGGAGGGTTGAGCAAACTGGGGCTGAGGGAAAACCTGGCAGCGTCCCGGCGAAAGCTGGCAGGTGGTCACCGAGCCACACTGAGGCCTCTTGGCAGATACGGGCTCACTTACACCTGCACGGGGTCTCCTTCTGTAAGTGGTGGGAGCAGCCCCAGTCTCCAGAAGCACAAACCGGTGGGTCTCAGGGAATGTAACAGCCAGTCAGAACTCGTCTTCTAGAAGAGCCTTTACGGACCTAGCTGAGAGCCCTGAGCAAGCTGTTTTGTTTTCCCACCCCCACCCCAAATGACTCCCTCATCTGTTTCACTCTTGCTTTGTTTTGGGGTTTTTTTGCTCATTGTCTGCTTGTTGTTTTGTTCAATGTCTGCTCGTTGTTTGTCTTCTTTAGGAGGCACTGGGAACAACCCTGGACCTCCCGTGTGGGAGGCGAGTGCCCAGCCACTCGAGCCACATCCACTCCAGCCAGCTGTTTTGCATTTCTTTGCTGTTAAGCTACATTTGGGGCCTCAGGGCTGGGGGGGCTTTCCACCGGACCCCACCCATCCCCGCCAGTACACACACACCCATCGGCTTTGTGCTACCGGTCAACCTTTCACCCTGGTTTACAGCTTCTCCCCAGACGGAATTCCGTACACCTGTCAGGCCCACCAGGGCACATAGGTTCAGCAAATATTTCCTAGGAGCCTCTGGTGTGCCTGGCTGGTGCTGTTCCCAGGGTCAAGGACACATGATAAGAATCCCTGGCCTCGTGTCCTTGTGGAGCTGACCGCCTCTTGGAAATTAAATATTAAAAGGAGGCATCAGGAAGCAGGTGTGGCTCAAGCGAGTGAGCTCCCGCCTACCCCATGGGAGGTCCAGGTTCAGTGCCTGGCGCCTCCTAAAGAAGACGAGCAAGGCGGTGAGCTGACGTGACAGGCAGGTGCGGTGAGCCAATGCAACAGGAGACACAAGGAGGAAAACATAATGAGAGACCCAACAAAGCAGGGAGAAGAGGTGGCTCCGGTGATTAGGCACCTCCCTTCCGCATCGGAGGCCTCAAGTTCAGTACCCGGTGCCTCCCAAAAAAGAAGACCAGCACACAACAAGCAGACACGGCAAAATGCTAACCATGGTGGGGAGACATCAATAGACAAAATAAATGTGGAAAAATAAACAAATCAATAAAATGAGGCCGCAAGTGTGTACCCAAATCAAACCTTTCAGATTATGCCAGGAGGGAGAAGGGGACTGAGCAGGGAGAAGGTATAACAGGGGAGGGCTGTCCTCCTCCCTGGAAGATCAGGGAGAGCTTCCCAGAGGAGGAGGCTCTTGGGACGTTACCTGAAAGATGGGAAAAGGGGCCAAAGTGGGGAGGGCAATCCAGGGATTTGGGAACAGCCAGTGCCATGGCGTGTTAAAGCAACAGAAAGAATCTCAGTGTGGCTGCCTCAAACCCTCCCCCCAGCAGGCTGCAATGCCAGCTCTCTGAGAAAAGCCCAGGAGAGGCATATTTTAAAAGCGGGAAAGCAGCTGCGTTACTCAGGCCCACCGCGGCCCGGCTCTGGGACAAGCGTGGGCAGGCTTTCTCCTCCAAAGGCCAGACAGAAAACGTTCCCAATTTCACGGGCAGCACGTTTTCTCGACCTCTACCCTCATGGCTCTGCCACGCACAACGCGGAAACGAATGGGCGTGGCCGGGTGCCAATAAAATTTCTTGGTGGGTGCAAAAAACGTGCATTTCGAATCCTTTCCATGAGCACGGAATATTCTTCTTTGGGTTTTTTTCCTTCAACCCTATGCAAACCATTCTTAGCATGCGGGACATACAACAAGAGGCAGCCTGGCCGGATTTGCCCCCCTGGGAGGGGGCAGCGCCTGTTCTAGGAGGGGGGTGCCTCTCTCATTTATCAGGCAAACGGGGGCGCTTTTTGGCTGGAAGGTTGTGACAGACGTTCACCCTCCATAGAGGAATATAGAAAGGGCGCAGAAGGGTCGGGGAAAACTTGGATGAGTTTTTTTTGTTTGGTTTTGTTTTTACAAACAGCACCAAGATTACATACAGGGAAGCGGATGTGGCCCAATGGATAGGGCGTCCGCCTACCACATGGGAGGTCCGCGGTTCAAACCCCGGGCCTCCTTGACCCGTGTGGAGCTGGCCCATGCGCAGCGCTGATGCGCGCAAGGAGTGCCATGCCACGCAGGGGTGTCCCCCGCGTAGGGGAGCCCCGCGCGCAAGGAGTGCGCCCCGTAAGGAGAGCCGCCCAGCGCGAAGGAGAGTGCAGCCTGCCCAGGAATGGCGCCGCCCACACGGAGAGCTGACACAGCAAGATGACGCAACAAAAAGAGACACGGATTCTGGGTGCTGCTGACTAGAATGCAAGCGGTCATAGGAGAACACACAGCGAATGGACACAGAGAGCAGACAACGGGAGGAAGGGGAGAGAAATAAATAAAAAATAAATAAAATAAATCTTAAAAAAAAGGTTATAGACAAAACATGGGTAGTCCCCCACAAAGACCCCCTTATGCCTCTTCCACTCACTACACACCCCCCAAGATTCCTTTGTTGCCTTTTTTTAAGAGATTTATTTATTTATTCATTCATTTCACCCCCCTCCCTCCCTCGTCTGCTCTCCGTGTCCACTCGCTGTGTGTTCTTCTGTGTCTGCTTGTCTTCTCATTAGGCGGCTCCAGGAACTGACCCCGGGACCTTCCGGAGTAGGAGAGAGGCGCTCATTCTCTTGCACCACCTCAGCTCCCTGGTCTGCTGCATCTCTTACTGTCTCTCCTCTTTTTGTGTCTCTTTTTGTTGCGTCATCCTGCTGCATCAGCTCTCCCCATGGGCCAGCACTCCCGCACGGGCCGGCACTCCTCGTGGGCCAGCACTCCTCGTGGGCCAGCACTCCCGCACGGGCTGGCACTCCTCGTGGGCCAGCACTCCCGCACGGGCCGGCACTCCTCGTGGGCCAGCACTCCTCGTGGGCCAGCACTCCCGCACGGGCTGGCACTCCTTGTGGGCTGGCACTCCTCGTGGGCCGGCTCGCCGCACGGGCTGGCACTCCTTGTGGGCTGGCACTCCTCGTGGGCCGGCACTCCTCGTGGGCCAGCACTCCTCGTGGGCCGGCACTCCCGCACGGGCTGGCACTCCTTGTGGGCTGGCACTCCTCGTGGGCCAGCACTCCTCGTGGGCCGGCACTCCCGCACGGGCTGGCACTCCTTGTGGGCTGGCACTCCTTGTGGGCCGGCACTCCTCGTGGGCCGGCACTCCTCGTGGGCTGGCACTCCTCGTGGGCCAGCATTCCCGCACGGGCTGGCACTCCTTGTGGGCTGGCACTCCTCGTGGGCTGGCACTCCTCGTGGGCTGGCACTCCTTGTGGGCCGGCACTCCTCGTGGGCCGGCACTCCTCGTGGGCTGGCACTCCTCGTGGGCCAGCATTCCCGCACGGGCTGGCACTCCTCGTGGGCCGGCACTCCTCGTGGGCCAGCACTCCCGCACGGGCCAGCACTCCTCATGGGCCAGCACTCCTCGTGGGCCGGCACTCCCGCACGGGCTGGCACTCCTCGTGGGCCGGCACTCCTCGTGGGCCGGCACTCCTGCACGGGCTGGCACTCCTTGTGGGCTGGCACTCCTCGTGGGCCGGCACTCCTCGTGGGCCAGCACTCCCGCACGGGCTGGCACTCCTCGTGGGCCGGCACTCCTCGTGGGCCAGCACTCCCGCACGGGCTGGCACTCCTCGTGGGCCGGCACTCCTCGTGGGCCAGCACTCCCGCACGGGCTGGCACTCCTCGTGGGCCGGCACTCCTCGTGGGCCAGCACTCCCGCACGGGCTGGCACTCCTCGTGGGCCGGCACTCCTCGTGGGCCGGCACTCCCGCACGGGCTGGCACTCCTCGTGGGCTGGCACTCCTCGTGGGCCGGCACTCCCGCACGGGCTGGCACTCCTCGTGGGCCGGCACTCCTCGTGGGCTGGCACTCCTCGTGGGCCAGCACTCCCGCACGGGCCAGCACTCCTCGTGGGCCAGCACTCCTCGTGGGCCAGCACTCCCGCACGGGCTGGCACTCCTTGTGGGCTGGCACTCCTCGTGGGCCGGCACTCCCGCACGGGCCGGCACTCCTCGTGGGCCGGCACTCCCGCACGGGCCGGCACTCCTCGTGGGCCAGCACTCCTCGTGGGCTGGCACTCCTTGTGGGCTGGCACTCCTTGTGGGCCGGCTCGCCGCACGGGCCAGCTCGTCTTCACCAGGAGGCCCTGGGCATTGAACCCTGGGCCTCCCACATGGTAGACGGAAGCCCTACAGCTTGAGCCACAGCCGCTTCCCCGTTGCCTGTTCTTGAACTTGGCGTACCTGAAGTCCTGCGGTGCCAGCTCTCTGATACCCAGCTTCTCGCCCTCCACAGGGCCTATGAAGATCTGCCTTGGTTGGGAGCCGCTGGGCTCGCTTTCATTCTCGCTGCTATGAACGTCTTTGCCCGTCGGGCAGTGGGTGTGCCGTGCGGTGGTCGCCGCTTCCAGGCTGTGACGTAGGCAGCCGCTGTGGGAGGCTCTGGCACATGTCCCGGCTGCCTTTTCCTTGGGGTACGTCCCCTGGCGTGGAGCTGCTGAGTCACTCGGCCTGCAGCTTCGGGAGATCCACGAGTTTTGAAAGCAGGATGGGCCGTGATTTAATTGCACCAAGCTGATCCGGGGAAACAGGCTTCCCCGGGGACCCCCGGGAAGTGTGGTCACCCTGTTCATGGGAGGGACAAGGAAGTGGAGAACCCCAAGGCTGCACCCCGCCCCCCAACACATGTCATGCCAGCTCTAAGCCTCATCGGTAAAACGGAAGAAGCAATTATTGCCCCAGGTCACTGGATCCCACTGGGGGGCGATTCTGCCCCCCCCCCCCAGACACTGGACAATGTCTGGGGACCTTATTTTTCCTCTAATAATAAAATAGATTTATTATCCTATAAATCAAGGCTAGTAAGCTCAGAAGCAT